>NC_056479.1:5605775-5692107 GCF_008729295.1 Plectropomus leopardus | reverse complement strand
ACACACACACACACACACATACCATTCATTCAGTTATTGATTGCACCACAATCTCGGAGCTGCTCCTCTCATCCATCGATCTAATCTGATCTGATCAGATCAGCTTCGACTGCATTGACAAATCAATAAACCACTTTGCGCTGCATTCATGGACCCCCAAAAATGTCTGAATTGAAAGAGGTGTCAAAGAAATTGGGCTTTTTGTTGGAGGATACAGCTTGTTAATTTGTAGTTGGTCAAGGTGGATCTAATTTTACTGCTTTACACACTGTAGAAGAATTTTTCATCTATGAAAAGTGAGTCATTTCATAAATTGCTGCTGTATATTTATGTAAAATATATATTTGCAGGTAACCAGTAACTATAGCTGTCCAGTAGATGTCGTGAAGTAAAAAGTCCAATATTTGTGGTCAAGATATTTTAAATTTATACTTCAGTAAAGGCACTGAGTTACTGTCCACCATTTTTAAACCACCTGTTAAGAACACTTTTCTCCCCTGATGCCGCGCGGCTCTGTATTCAGAGTTGTTTCTTTCTGTGCCATGTCTGAATCCTTCAGACTTAGTGTGAGACGTCCGCTATGCTGGAACTCAGAAGAGCTTCACCTCCTCTTTTATTTCAATGTACACACATTTTTAAATCTGCTCTTTGCTGTACAAACTGATGTGACTGTGTCAAAGCGTGCAACTGCTACGTGAGTAATTTATTCTGAAGTTTATATAAAACATTTTTTTTTTTTAGTCAGTGACTAATATTTGATATGCTGATATTTGCAGCGAGTGAGATTTGTTTTTTGGACAAAAACGTCCGCCTTTGTTTCTAAAGGCCTTTGAGTGTTTGCCGGGACTGATGGTAAAAGTTTGTCGGTCAGTTTTGGGTGATCTGGCGTCCTCACTGCCCTTTGACTCATCTGCTCTCATTTCAAACTGCTTCACAGCGACGAGTTTATTACAAACACAGTGCTACGTAGTGCAGCTACATATCTGAAACTAAGACAGATGTTCTCATAGCACATTTTTATTAGCAGTTACAATATTTTATATTAACAGGTCCATTAATGCTTTTAAACTGATTTTTTAATCTGAATGAATCAGCAAATGCCCATCAGCAGTTAGCAGAGCACAAGTGAAGCCTTAGTGATGTAAACTGTGCTGTATATGTCTCAGCACTGACATCTTTAGATATATAATTTATACTACAGAACTAAATAAAAACAACAAGTCCTAATTTTAATGAGATTTAAACAGGGAATTATTTGATTATTACTAAAATTAACTGCAATACTATTACTACTGCAATAGTTATTTCAGGGCTAGACTATTCAAAATGTTCAAAATGTCAAACTTTAGACATCGCTGCAACAGAGATTCAATATTTCTTCATCAATGTCAGATAGGAATAACCAGAACAAGTTGATGGTGGGTAAAAACAAAACAACTTATTTTGTACATTTAAATATAATAACTCTGATCCATCCATATTAGAAATTACATATACGTGCATTAAGTATTTAATGTGTGTTTCCTTTGAGTTGAGTTTGGATGAAGCAGGTGAGGAGGCGGAGGCCACCCAAGCAATCAGATGCACCTTCAGATTTCCATGCTGCTCAGTGATTGACTTTGTGCCAAGACATAAAATATTCATACCAAGTCTGTGCTGCACCAGTAAGGATAAAGGTTACACTGTGTGGTTTTAAGGACCAGTGGAAAACAGATTTATTTTGCTAATGTTTTTTTAATGGAGGTAGAACGTTGATTTAACATGTTCACAGTGAGTTATATTGAGAAACAATGTACATTATGAATGGTGTTGATTTACAATGACAGCTCAGCATCCGCTCTTAACACAGTGTTACAGTTACGTAAAAAAAAGATCAAATTTAGTTTAAAACTGGATTTCATTGCATAGTGTAGCTAAACAGGTTTATAATGGCAGTCCCATTCATAGCAACAGTTTGACATTCTGAGAAATATGTTCTCACAGAATTAAATGAATTTACTTACGGAGAGTTAGACGTATAGATTAGACTCACGTCTGTGCAGTAAAATTATGCTACAGTTAGCAGCTGGTTAGGGTAGCTAAGCATAAAGACTGAAAAACAAACTAGCCTGGCTCTGTCCAAAGGTAACAAAACGTGCCCATTAGCACCCCTAAAGATCCCTGATTCACTCAAGGAAGTCACTGTACCACCCCTCACCCAAAAAAGGCTGTCCACCCCATTTCCAAATTTGTCATCCCAAAATTGTCATTTATACACATTTTGTACAAATAAAAAAAAGTAACATGTTAATCAGTGAGCTTTAAAGGTGCTGGTAGGAGGATTTTATGCAAAGCTAAGCTAATCAGACAGACAGAGTGGTTTTGATCAGACTCAAGAAAGCAAATAAGTGTTCTCAAAATGTCAAAGTACGACATAAATACTTTTAAATACTGTGTGATTTTAAATCAAAACGGTGCAAGGTAATCTCAAAAAACATGTCCTAATCCTTGCTGGTGCAGTCCATGTTCAGTTAGTTATATTTTTCATTACTATAAAAAATAATATTTTATCATTTTTACTAAATTATTACAGTGTATGTAGTTGCCATATTGCAATATTTTTGGGACCAAAACTGGAGAGCAGTGGGGTTTTCCCCGAACGAACTGTTGTTCTGACAGTCAGCACTTAAGGACATGATCAGTACGTCATATTTATTCTAGAAAAGATTCTATATATATAATTTATTATTTGAAATGACGGACGCATGGTGCGGATGTTACCAGATGTTTGAGTTGTGGATCAGAAAGGTATCGAAACGGCCTTTTTCTGTTCAGCTGTACAAACAAATACGGCAGAACACAGGAACAAAACATGCAGAGAGCATCAGTCATTAACTGACACTAAATTAAGGATTTACCTGGACGCAAGAGGCACAGTCAAGGTACATTTGAATGATTTGATTTCATATGCAAATAAACGTAAAACAAAACTATCATTAAATCGTGAAACCTACTGTAGCCTGTAAAAAAAATTGTTTTGAAAAGTTGTAAGGCAGGTTTTGTTTTATGAACAAAATAACATAATTAAGTTAGGACCAACTTTAGTGCAGATTTGAATCTATATTTATGCAGATATTTTGATTGGGAAGCAAAGCTGTAAAATATAATGAGCTCTAAGTGTAATGAGGGATACATTGGCTTTTAAGATATTTTTCACACAGACCTGAAAAAGATTTATTGTTGTGCTGAAATGAAATGGTTAAACCCTGACCTGGTACAAATCTCTGCTATTTAAATTTAGTATTTATGTTTTTTGTTACGTTTTAATCTGTCGGTCATCTGGATCAGAGTTTGCATCATTCATTTTCACAACAGTTCTTAGATTTTAAGTATATATATTTTTAACATTATTAATTATTGCAACCATGAATGTCTGCAGCTTTCATGTTTGGGTACATACTTCACTTCATTTTTTCAATAGTTTTATATGTCTGCAGTCATTTGTGCTTAATGCCAGTCTAAAAGAAAGTCTTGAAAATTGAAAAAAATTGGAAAAATACAAAGAATGAAAATGTATTTTTCTGTTCCTGCTTGATGTTGATTGAAAATTTAGAGCCATTGTATGTCTGATATGTATTTTTCATATGACGAGCGAGTCTGCTGTGAATGAGTATTTTGGACAGTACTCAGATGATGTAGTTTAGGTTAATAGAGAGGTCCGGCTCTTTGGACGCCGTGTGGTGATGATGGTGCCATAGAACAAACGTTTTTTTTCTTTTGAGATTTTGACGGTGTCAAAGATAAAGATGATGATAAAGTCTTCAGACTCTGGAGGAAAAATCCCAGCTGAGCTTTGTTTTTTTTTCATGCTTTTATTTTTGCCTCACGCTTAAATGCTGTTTCTTTTATATCCAGTACAAAGCAATTCTTTATTTGTTTGTTTTCAGTGCCATCTCTGAATTATTGCCCATTCTTTTTCTTGCGTTCCTTTATCGTTCTCTCTCTCTGTCTCTGTCTCTGTCTCTCTCTGTCTCTGTCTCTCTCTCTGGGAGTAGTGCTGTGCCTTAGCTGTACTCCTCTTTTAGGAAACCCTCTCTGAAAGCATCAAAAACTGTCGAGTCAAATGTCCAAAAACAAGAATGAATTGTTGTGAATGCCTTATATGACCTTAGTGGTTTTGAAGTACAAATTTTGAAAATAAAACTGAATCTCCCTTTCTTCTGTCCCTGTGCAGCTCATTTCACACTCATGTATGAACAGGTAACGCTGAGGGCTTCAGGTGCCCCTCAATAAAATTAAGTATAGATTTTGAGTTCCCAAAGAAACTGAGGAATGCAATTACAGTAAGTACATTTACTCTTTGAGGTCGGGGAGATCAGAGTTGGTTCAGCTATTTTCTGGTCCTTTGAAAGTCACAGAAAAGAAAATGTGACATCAAAACATTTGCTCTCTTTACTTGCACTTATTTTCTGTGTTAAAACACCTGAAAGTCACTGACTCTTTTGGTGAGGGTGACATTCCAGTTTTATGTATCGAAAGGAAAAAATGGTCTGTTGACTAAAAGCTTTGTTAACGATAGAGACAAAGGAAGTGGCTACATTTTATAAAAAATTTGAGTGATGGCCGCTGGTTAACACAAATATATATCTAAACTGAGTCATATGTGAGCGGGGTGGTTTGAGATTTTGGAGTTGTTTGGCTATAATATTAATAATTGCAATAATAATGGTATTCTAAGAGATTAAAATTATTTAGAAAGATAAAAAACAATGTTTAGATTTTTAGATTTTAAATTTTATTTTGAATGGTAAATGGCAAAAGTAATTATACATTTCTACAGATAAATAGCATAAAAATATTGTTGGTTTTTTAATCTGGGCATAAAGTCTATTACACACTCACGTTTTCTAGTTTTTGTTTGAATTGAATGTTCAAATGTTTTACATTGCTTTGTTTTGTTCTAACTGTAAAGTTTAACGTTGTGTCATCTTATTTTACAAATTTTTGTACATTGAAACATTAATTTATAGCTGAGACCTTGACCTTTAATTTGCTGCTGTTAGAATATTTTCATGTAAAGAAGAAGTAAGAAGTACATCAGACAGTGAAAAGTGTGCCAACCAACCCTGATCTCCCCTATTTACACTTCACTTGAGATTATTTGACAGCTAGATTTAGTTGTTACTTTGCAGATTCAGAATTCAAATACAATCATTCATATGATGGGCCTATAAAATGATGCAATTAAACTGAAAATTTCTCAACATACATCATGGCATCAGTTATAATTATCCAATAATGTAAAGTGTAAGAGTGTAACATTCTCCCTAACAAGGCATTTTACTTTTGATAATAAATGTAGATTTTTAAGACTACTTAATATGAATTTACTTTTAGATAATCCAGGAATTTTATTTATGTCACGAAGCATTTTTTTACATAAATGAATGGCTACTTTTGCTTTAAATATTATTTTAGACTCATTTGAGACATTTAGATCATAAATTACATCATAATATGGCGGCACTGTTTGTGAAGTCATCATAGGGTTTTCAGAGGGGCATTTTGAAGTCTTGTTTTTTGGTTGCTGTGATCATAGAGCCAGAAAATCTCATTTCATTGGCACAAACTGGGTGGAATTAAGGAGAGACGTCCTCTCTCTCTCTTTTAACAGACCATATAATGTAAAGCACTTAAACGCGGTCAGTTTTCTTGGAGCAACATTCAGTGACCGTTGGAAGATCTGCAGCTTCGATTCTGACATTTGGTTTTTAAGTCTGGTGACATTCAATCCTCATTAAAGTGCGAAAAGACCAAAACCAAAACTGAATGTATCTACAAATAAGTGTAGTGTGGGTATATCAAAGCCTAATATATCTTCTTTATGCAACAGAGCTCCATTATTTTCCCAAAATCACAATAAGCCACACTGTTGCTCTGTGACATGTCCCTTCGTTACCATGAGCACACACTCTGTGTGGTTTATTTTGACTCAGTCCCCCACACACAGTCCTGCTGCCCCAGAAACTCCCTGGACTAGTGAGTATGTAGGGCAGCAGGACGGTTATGACTAGAGCACAAAATGTGGATTTATCCACTACTGAAAATAGTCCCTAACAAATGAAATACTTTCTTTTTTAATTTTTATTTAAATCTTCAATAGGAGCCTTTGATAAGAAAGTATTGAGAGATGCACTAACAAGTTGTTGGTTTTGGTCTTTTTATGGGCTTTGTTGACATCAAAATAAAGAACTTCACCAGCTTTAAGTGTTTTTTTAGATTTTGCTGACTCAGGTCTTCCTTGTTGACTTTGAACTGGAAAGATCTTAAAAATTTTTTATTATTGAACTTTCACAAGCGCTCCATATCTGCAATGAAGAGCAGCGACAGCCAGCGGTGATGGAATCATCAATACAGCTGATCGATGACACACAGCTGCAGGGACTGAGCTAATTATGATAGTGTGGCAGCAGAGATAGCCGCTGTCCGACTGTCGTCAGCGTGTGACTGACCATCACTTTAAACATACGCACAGAGCCACACAGAGGACAGGGGTATAATTACTTTATCAAGTCTCTAAGAATTTGGTGACTATTTCGCATTTGTGCAAAGCTCGGCTATAAAATGTTCTGTCATGATCGCAGAGAAACTTATATTCATGCTCTGAGCCAATTTTGAGTAACGATGGTTTTCAAGAGATTTTAAGTGTAAATTAATGTTAGTAATGTGAATAATTTACAAACAAAGATTTCATTAGAATCACTTGAGGTGAGGTAAAGTGCTGGTGGATTGAGTACAGGGCCATAGCTCGGATTTTAAACCAAAATGATGCTCTGGAATATTTTCATTTTTTATTTATATAAAATTGCTGTGATTAAACGTTTTTTTGTAAATATTTTAGTAAATTTTAGACTCACATGAAAAGTGCCAGTTCAAAAGCTTCATGCACAACATTATTATTTTAGGGATAAATAAATAAAACAGATTATTCATCTATTGATTTGCTTTTTGTTGTTTTTGGTTTTCCACATTTGAAAATATTGGGTGGACAAATTCAGGAATCACTGGGGGAAAAAACTGAGGTGGGGGAGTTTTTAAACTTAAAAAAATGATCTAAAATTATAAGAAACTAAATTTTAATTGTTACTATAGGACTAATATTTATGACACAATAAGTCATTCCCACAAGGAAAATACATTAAATGAGATCATTAGTATCTCATAACATGGTTTGCCTATAATATAATTCAGCAACATTATATATTTCATTTTCCGAACATTATATTTTGATGGGATAAGTTGTATTAAGTCATTATTAGGGTGTATTAGACAGAAATTCTTTTAACCATTCCTGATGATTCAGGTAGAAATTAACATCAGCTTCATCTGCACTGCACAACATTCATTTACATATAAACATAATTGATTATTCTAATAAAATTGCCTACTGGGTGAACATGAAGATCATGGTTTGAAAACTGATATCACTGTTGATTTGTTTCGAAAAGTTAATACACCTCTGAACACAACATTAGGCAAACAAGAATTAAGACAAGGGAGGAGAGGTGTTTTTGACTCACCAGTTAATTCAAGATTTGAGCTCGGGCTCTCCACCATCCAGCTGGTCTGTCCTCTGTTGTCCTGCAATGCACAAAAAACATGATGAAATTCTGATGTGGTTTTCTTTGTAAAAGCATGAAGTGGCCTCTAAAGAATATTACAGGGCAGGCCAAGCATAAGAATCAGATATCTACACATACAATAACAAAGCAATAGTTGACAATTAGGTGCCTTTTGTGTATATCTTTGCTTTGTTTTTATCCATAAAAATAATTAAATTTACAGCATAATGTTCAAAACGTAATTACTGTTTGATATTGTCATCTTTGATATTGTTCAACTGTTAAATATCTTGCTTTGGTACATCTTCTGCAAGTCTGATAGATCCCTGAAATAAAACGCTTGAAAACAATTATATATATATTATTTTACTCCCAGATATTGATATGCCAAAACTCAAAATCCAGTAAACCTCTAAATTGAAACTGAGGTTTTCAGTGGAACCTACTTCACTTCAGTTTTTCTCTTTTTATGGAATAAAGTGTACTATTAATTATGGCTCCTCTATGGAAAACAAATGTGTACTTGTTATCAGACATCACTGAATGAAACATGATTTTTAAGATAAGGTACTTTAAAGAAAAAAGAAGCTGCTTTTAAAATAGAACTGAATTCGTTCATTTTGGGGTGATTTACTTGTAATAAATGGCTGTAAATCATCAGTAGTCAGAGCGCTGCTGCCCCCTTGTGTCTATTATTGTAGTTACATCAAAACCATGGACCAGCGGTGAATGGTTTCCTGAGCAGTTAAATCTGTGTTAAGTCTGGAGATTTATTGCCTGGCAATTATTTGTTTCTGTTTTGGAAACTTGAAAAAAAACGTAAATATTTGACTAAACTGTGAATTCTTAATGTATCTAAATTAGAGATAAACAGTACCAAATTTTAAAGACTTGAACTGTTCATTTTAGACACCTTCCCAAGATATACTGGTTATTTCCAATGCCAACAAGCTGTCCAATGCTACAGCTGCTGCTGAGAAGCACACAAACAGAACATATACTGTCACAATTTATCTATCACAAAAAAGAAAAATAATCCTCACCTCTTGCTGAACTCCGCAACGCAACAACGGAGGCGTAGCATCCCTCTGTTCAGCCACTTTATCGGTTTGTCCTCTCAGCAGTATCAGCTCTAATAAATATCCTTTTATTGTTCTTAACTTGGAGGGAATTACTTTACATTTCTTCAGTAAAAAAAAAAACAATAAAGGACGTTTTTCTGTCACCCGTCGTCTTCACAGCAGACATACTGACTTGACACTGAAGGCGGTTCAGGTGAGAGGAAGCACATCTGTACGGCCTCGTTCCGTTTAGCTCTACCCGTCACCGAGCATGCAGAGTGTCACGGCCCTTCAACTGAAACAACTGAATGGATTGCAGCCCTTATTCGTCACAATGTCTGCTCTGACAAACGTCTGTAGTCCTTCCATTATTTTACTCTACAGAGGTCAGCAGGTCTCATCTAAAAATCATCTTTATTCTTTGCCTATAAAGAATAAAGATGATTTTCAGAAGCACAAACATAAACCATGAAAACTACTCAATTACAACCGAGATTATTAGATTATTATATTTAAACCACCTTATCTATTTATCTTGACTCTAAATTATAAAATAACACAGTTCAAACTCTGGTTGTTGGTGTAAAAATGGTATCTACCCATCTAAATATCAATGTATTCTCCTGTATTCAAAGAGCTGATGGCAAGCTATTTAAATCACAAATTAATGACTCTTTTGTTTAAGAAAAAACATTAAAATCAGATTTTTAAGACTTTTAGAACCAGCTGATATTCAGGAAAGAATAAATCAACAGACAAATGTGGGATTTTTTGTTTTCATATTTTAAGAAAATACTGACAAATGTTACTAATGACTATATACAGTTTTCAGAACAGCAGAGATTTTGCCACTTGAGGAGAAAAGGGGGAACTTGGCAGATTGATTTGCTGAACAAATGTGGCATCACTGACTCCATCCATCACTTCTTGGACAGCTTGGCTTGTTTATTTTTGGGGGGCGCCCACTTCAAACACATAGTGTCCACTGTGAAAGAGACAACACGCACACAAAGGAGAAAGATGATACATGAAGACAATCACAAAATGTGTTCCTTGCATTGACTGTCTGCACTGTCTGATGACGTGTTCATGTCATATTTGACAGTATTACCCTTAGGACAGCATCGATATGAGATTTTAACAGTACGATTACCGTTTCAGAATATACTATACAGTATATACAGTATATACAGTATCACAGAAATATTTATTGATATACATTCATATACATTTTTACCAAAAAAATTCCACGACTATTCCATGACTTTGAGGCAAATTTTAAAGACCATGCATTCTCTGAAACAAACATCAATACTCCTTTTTTGGTTCTTTTTCCAAATTTTAGGCTTTTTTAAAATTTATTTGTTTATGGCAATTATTAAAGAGAACATTTTGGCAATTTCTCTTGTCATTTTTGTTTTGTCTTTAAAAATATTTTTTGGAAGGCATGTCTTTAAAAAGAGGGCCTTTAAATGTTTTTGGGGGATTTTTTAAAGACATTATTTGGCTTTTTTTGTTTGGTTTTTTTTTAATTCACAAAAAATTGCACAAATTATCAAAACCAGAAACTGTAAAACCAGAAATTGTCATTGGATTTTCAAAGTTACAACGGTCCATATCACATGTTATTATACAGGTTTGTGAATCAAAATTCCTGTCAGGGTACATTTAGTTTTCCAAAACTTAAACAGGCCTGGAAAATGCTTATTCCATGACTTTTCCAGGTTTTTTGTAAGTATTACTGTCGGTTTCAACAACCCTTACAGGAATTAAAACAAAAGGTCTTTTTCCAGTTAATCTACCGTTTTATTTCTATAGTTGAAACTTGAAAATACTTTTTTTTAAGTATGTTTCTTAAAGTATGTGTAAAAAGTCTCCATTTGAAAATAA
This sequence comes from Plectropomus leopardus, assembly GCF_008729295.1. Lineage (NCBI taxonomy): Eukaryota > Metazoa > Chordata > Actinopteri > Perciformes > Serranidae > Plectropomus > Plectropomus leopardus. The sequence goes on along the minus strand of NC_056479.1, from coordinate 5,681,555 downwards.
CTCAAATACAAGGTGAGATTCTCTGTCCAATTGCATTTTTCAATATCTTTGGTAAGCAAATGTACAAGATATGATAACCATCAATTTTCACACCCTGGCATGCCTTGAAACCAGTTTATCGCTGCAACTACAAGCAACCAAATGAAAAACTGTTCACATCAGCCTCTGAGTATTAATTTCGAGTCTGAGATATCGTCTTTTCTGACAGTAAAAATATCTCACACTTGATAAGAACCACAGAACTGTGAGAAAAAACGGCAACAAAGTAAGCAAAGCTGCCAATTAAATGTAAATACTTACAAAAAGCACAAATACAAAAATGTGCACCAATCACTTCGATTTAAAATGACCTACCCACTCTTTGTTAGTATCTTGTTTCACTTTTTAGCACACTGCTTACCACAATAACACAACTTATTTAGGCTGTTCAAATGATGTAATTACAAAGCTCAGCAGAGGGTGTAACTGTCTTTGAGCCGCCCGTGTGTGCGCGCGCACACACACACACACATTCTGCTGACATAGATGTAATGGTTTTGCTACAAAAAAAGGCATCCTGTGCTAACGAGTACAAAAAGCCTTAGTGATGATGTCTATCCATAAGTTGTCTAAAGCAAAACAAAGTGTTTTCACTTGAGCTTAAACTAAAAAAAATCTTTTCATTATCAACTTATAGGCTTTTTTTAAAAAAAATTTAAGTAATCAGTTAATTGTGGGATCTAAACATAAAATGTCAAAATATGAAAAATTCATTTTCAGTCTTAATCACTGACATTATCTCAGGGCTACAATATCAAATTAATCAACATTTTCTAATTTTACCCTCTGATAACATTTAAATTTGGGTTTTGTTGTTTACGTTACAGCCAGGTTTGGAATTAGGGAATAAAAGAGCGCACACGCGAAATAGCAAAGGTCTGGGCTCACCTGTGATTGGAGGTTTCTTGTACTGGGCGCTCTTCAGGTGCTCCTCCACTAGTTTGGGTGTCACACAGATAACGTGCTGACCTTTCCAGTATTTCACCATATTGAGCGACTGCAGTGTGCTGATGATGTCGCTCTGCGTGATGCTGGTCATCTGGCTGGAGAGGAAAAAAAGAGGGAGGAAGGTTTACCAGAAGCTTTTAAAAGTTTGAGCTAAGAAGATGGTTGTTACGAATCTTATTACAGTACTCTGTGTGTGTGTGTGTGTGTGTGTGTCTCTTCTCTACCTGAGGTCTTTGATGGACAGCGTTCCTCTGAAGTCTCTCAGGATCTCCAGCAGGACCCAGGACCAGTAACTTCTGTAGCTCAGCTTCCCCAGATCAGACAGAGGCTTCTCTGGAGACCCGACTGCACTCTCCAGCTTAGACAGCTCATAGCCTACACACAGCAGCAAAAACACAAACGCTAACGCAAACGCGGTGACACACTTACAGCGGTTTATTGTTTATTAGAAGAATCACCATTAGCTGACGCTGAAGTGACTACTAGTCTTCCTGAGGTCCAAAACAACATAACATTACATTACAACAACAGCAATAATGATAATAATAGTAAACAATAAAATAAGTACACAAATAAATGGCTGTGTGTGTGTGTGTGTGTGTGTGTGTGTCTCTTCTCTGACTATTGAACACCAGAAAGAACTCAGAAACTTTACCCAACCCCGTTATGGTCATACTGGTCATTAACAACTTTGAAATCCCACGTTTTTTTTTTATTAATTAATTTAATGAACTATCTAACCCAAATCAACATTAAACAAACAATTAAAAAATAATTGACAACAAACCAAATACCAATAACCAACAACACACCACAGCTGCTCAAAGAGGACAACACACAGTCCCAGAAACATCATCGGTCTAAACTGGCCAAAAAAAACATAATAACCACCTGCAGACTTGAGCCAACAAAACACACACAACAAAAAGCTCAAATGAAATCATGCACGTGTAACTAAGATCTTGATATCTTTTTAAAACCTGCTTTTCCTCTGACTGAACTCCTACTACGTGGGAGACTATTCCATGATGCAACAGGCCGTGTGTTTTGCTGAAAATACATTCATGTGAAGACTGTGTTTTGAGTGAGCTGATCTTCCTGAATTTGGCTCTTTTACGTAACTCCAGCCGATGTACAGTTTCAAGAAAGTCAAAATGAAACCAACATGAGACCACGGTGAGTTCACAATTACACGCAGATTCCTGCTTAAACTACTCAGGAAATCAGACCGACAACTTGTGTTGATGAGCACTTAATATGCATCTGATCATCACCTAAAAGTGACGTACAGATTTGACAAACATCTGAAGACGTCTTGCTACTTCTTTTCTCTCTGTTTAACTTCACTATCAAATGAAGAATGTTGTGATCACATTTTTTGACTGGTGTCGGCACCAAAGAAAAGATTCATTTGTGGGTAAACTCTGACGATTGTTTATCATTTTGGGCAGTTTATGGGCTAACCTATTATGAATACAGTTAATGAATAGAAAAAGCCAAATATATTCAACCGCTACCTGATTCTCACTCGGACACACACACTACAGTTACTGTCGTGGTCTCTCACTTACTAAAAGCAATGAGGAACTTTCCGTAGCCTCTGCGCTGGTAAGGTGGCAGCGTGAGAATACATGCCACATTATTCCCATCTGGAGACTCTTTCTCCTGAAAAAAACACCACAAGTTCAAACAAAAAGTCAATTTCAGTTTGAGGTTTTCTCCAGCTACTATGTTATTCTTCTGAATTCAAACATTTCTAAATTTCTAAATGTTGAACAGGCCTTACTTTGGAGAAGTAGCCGACGATGTGCGCTCCCTGTTTGTTGACTTCAGTGAGGATATAGAAGATAAATGGCTCTACGTCGAAATAAAGAGTCTTGTGGTCGAGAAACAGTTTTGCTAGTAGACAAAGATTTTGACAGTAGATCTGCAAAAAGAGACAATGACAAACAATATTAAAAAACATCTCTCTTACAAAATAAACTTTAACTTAATCAGAAGTCCAGATTCACTTCCGCTAGGGAAGGAATCCATATTATTGATCATCCATATTATTGTTCAGGTGGCAGACTTTTCCAGCTGTTCTTACTTTGTGGTCGCGCCCATCCACTTCATACACCGATATGTTGCTTCTTCGGTAGATTTCTTTGCCAGGAGGCTGCTTCCATTGACAGTTCGACTGAAGAGACAAAGGTCAAAGAGGTCAAACCTCTTGCACTCAGGCTGCACAAGATGAACATCACTTCATTGCTGTTATTGTGGTACTAAACTTTAAAGGGTTTGGGTTTCACTGGTGGAAAATATGCACCAATGGTTGAGTCAGAAAAAAGACAGTTTTCTTACAAAATAATAGTAATAAATATTAATTAACTCTGTTAGTTAAATTTTAGAAGTCACGCCTCCATTCTCAGACTCCAATAACGGCAAAAGGATGGATGGACAAGCAACTATTATTTCTTGGTGACATCTTTGTTTGCAAAGAACATAAAAGTTGTGAAATTTTAAAAAAAGATGATTCCATGAGAGGCACAAACATCCCTACATCCTAAACTGAGGTGAAAGCTGCACTGACCAGGTGATGTCTGAAGGTCTTTTCATACTTCATGTATTTAAGACAGTACTCGCAGATCCACAGCTTGGGCTGCTTTCCGTAGTCTTCAGGAAACGGCGAGAAGTACCAGGCGTCAATCTCGTAGTTTCCTATCTGAATCTTATCCACATATTTTACTTTGGTGATCTGAGGGGGAGGCACGAGAGGAGGAAGGATTTGAGAAGTTAAAAACATAAGCCAGTTATTCCAAATTATGTAGATGACACAGCAGAAATGAACTGAACATAGAGAGCAGCAGCATGAGGTAGTCATGTTTTTTCTCTACTTGTGTAATCTTTATTGGAGAAACTAACACACACACACACACACACACACACACACACACACACACACACTCCACCTTACCGCCTCATGCTCTTTTTCCAGGGCAGCTGTTGTCGGATCCATTTCTGCATATGTCTGCAAAGGAAAACTCAATGACATGAATATCAGCCATATTATACAAATGAGTGTCACCATACAAACAGCATGAAATAACAACAAAAAACATCTCTACCTTCTGTACATGGTTGATCTCGTCATGCTTGCGCTTCTGGTTGCGAGTGATCTTCCTTTCAGGCTGTTCACCCAAGTCACCGACGCCTCCGATCTCTGTGCTCTTCCTCACTGCATCCTTCACAGTCTTGGTGAGTGCCAGGCGGGCCTTACCCACCCACTCATCTAGGCGTCTGTTGACTGCATGCCAAAGAAAAGGCGATGAAGATCATTGTAAAGCAGTAGTTGAAGGGATACGTAAGGGAAGGGAAAATCAAGAAAGATACAAGAAAAAATGAGGGTATAGCAGGTACAGGAGAGAGGACACATAATATTATATATATATATATATGTATATATAATGACAATAGCATTCATTAACAAATAAGAAACTAGTCCTGTACTTACATCCTACATAGTGAACATAGAACTCCTCTCTGCCCTCCTGTTCATTCAGGCGGGACTGAATAACCTCTGCTGTATCTGAAAAGACAACAAGAAACGTTAGTTCATGAGACTTTCCAACAAAGTCATCTTTATCAAGTACAAATGTAAGCTTTATATCTTCTGGATAGGACGCCTCAACAAAACAGCAACGTTAGCCCAGTTACTCCGGTGAAAATACCAACTTTTAGAGTTGGCTAGCTTGATGTTCGCTCTGCTGATGTTTTCATCATCCATGCCAAAGTCCTGCTGGCCATTACGATATCAAACATCGTCGAGCCACGTCTTATCGCTCCAGTTCCAACATAATAAATATGAGTTTGCACTATATTTCAATGGAATTTGGTGTGAATTTCTTCCGAAAAGAATGAGAAGTACAGCTACAAACACTGACAATCTGCTAACTGAATCAGACATATAACAGATCACTCACGCCACGTCTTGTCGGCTCGTTGACATAAATACGTCTCCCCAATTTCGACCGACACCTCCTGCTCCCTGCCGCCGCAGAAACACTCCGCCTCCATCCGGGGTGTGCTGGCTACTTGAGCTCCCGGCTTCTCTAACACGGCCAACGGCCTCCACCTCGTCCTCCTCCCCGCCACTGCCGTTAGAGGAGCACGCAGCCGGGATATTACTGTCCAGCTCACCCCGCTCACTTTCCAAATGACCGGAATCCATGTCTACATCCATCCTGGGCTCAGAGTCTTTATTGTTGTTGTTATAGCTTTTGTGAAAATCGCTCCCGCCAGTCATAACCTCAGTCGTTTTGAAAACAACAACACGCCTCTGCGATCCTGCGCAGAGATTAATGAGAGGGGCTGGTCCTCCACAAAAAAAGAGAAGAAAAACTGCCAAGATGGCGTCGGTGGTACGTAGGTTCCGCCTATGGATGTAGGCTCCGCCTCTCTTCCTCCCAGGATGCTTCAACACTCAACAACTACATCTCCCATGAGTCTTCGCACAACGGTGATATTTTTATGTAGTCTAATCCAGCAATGACTCTTCAAATAGTAATTTTCAGAAAGAGTTAAGTTTAAATTCGGTAAAATAATTGTAATAAAATTAATGAGTATATATATATATATATATATATATATATATATATATATAGATAGATAGATATAGATATAGAAGAGAGAGAGAGATAGATAGATATATAGATATAGATATATATAGATAGATAGGTAGATGGATAGATGGATAGATAGATATCGATATGTCCAGAGCTGCTCTTTAATTTAACCGTAATATGTTGGGGCAAAATGGTTCCTTTCAGAGCAAGAACCATATTCTTACCAGGGTTTGGGGTTTGACCACTTCAGCCCCATTGACTGTGGGCCTGCGCTAATCTCTTTTGGCCATTTTACCTCTCTACAGTTAAGGAAGACTATTTAAGATCCTTAAGCAGAGTACTAATTGCAATGCTACAATGTAAAATGCACAAAGCATTATAATTTTTACTATTAAATTTACTTAAATTCCTCTAAAAATGCCTTTATCTGTCTGGTGCATTGCTCTGCTAATATTTCCTGCAAAATTTCAGCTGCTTCACATTACAGCACCATTTCTTAAGAAAGAGATATACCAAGTCTTAAACAGTCAGAGTTAGTGAACTGAACTGGAATGAACCCTCTTTACAGAATATTACAGGAAATACAGACACTGTAACATACTGACATCCAGAGAAAATTTAATTTGTAGTTCTTTCAAGTCATATTGCACCACAACAAAAAGCAACAACCATCTGTATCTGATATTAGTGTGCATGAAAGTGCATACCAGAGACCAGGATAACAGCAATGTACAGGAGGAAAGGATACTACGGTGAATGTTGTTTCTGGTGCAGGGCTTTAATCTATGCAAACTGATAATGGAGGCACACATACGCTTGTTCACTGGCCCTCCTGTTGCCCTTTGTCATAGCACCTCCTCTCTTCCCCTCTCCCTCTCCACCACTTTGTGTTGGAAGCCCCTACCGTGACCCCGGCGGGGTCCCCCTCCTCTGCTGTACAGGTTATTGGGCCCTCCCCTGCTTCTTGAAGCCCGCCCGTCCCAGTGGTAGCGTGCGGGTCCAGGGCCACTGGTGTCTGGAACAGGTCGGTGAGGACCCCTTCTCCTTCCACGGTGACCACGACCCCCTGTAGAGTCTCCAGCATCTTTTGGCCACTCAGTTTCCAAGGCTGCCTGACACACTGGCTGATCATCTGGAGACACCTGGGTCCGTTGTTGTTCTACGGGGACGCCCCTGCCTGTCTCAGACTGACAGAATTCTGCGTTTACTTGCACCTGGTGGCCATGGTTACCCTGAGCTTTGGCTTTTATTGGTCCTTCAGTGCAGTCTGAGGACAGAGACAGTTTATCCAGGTGCTCTGTGATAGGGGCGGCTCTTCGGTGTTGTGGTCTGGATCTGCCTCCTCTCCTCGGCCCCCTCATCTGGTTCTGACGCCTCTGGCCCTGACCGCCTCTGCAGTGGGACAGTCCAGGAACAAACATGTCCGCTCTGACACTAGTTTCATAAGAGGACACATTAGAAGCAGAGGGTACTGTGGGGCCAGGAGAGACATCCGCGTCCAGGTTTCCGTTTTCAGCAGCAGATGGAGTCTGTGGGAGTTGACACGCATCACTGTAAGTGTTTTATATAACATTATAGAGGAACAGTGTTAATAAGGCAACTTTGGAGCTGTATGTAGGTGTAATTTGACACTTTGATGGAGCTCGGCATGCAGCACCTGCTTTCAGTTTTTTCTCCCAGCACAGAGATGAAACTGATATCCATCTTCGTATCTGATTCTGGGTTTGACAGCAAACAGGAGGATTTTCCAAAATATTAGTTTTCCCTTAATATCACCTAAGAAGTTTTAAGTTTCTATGCTCAAACTGCAGCCAGATGTGTATCAGATGTGTAAATTCTTGAACAAATGTAATATTTGGAGACCTAATAGAGTTCCATGTTTTTCAGTTCCTCTCTGACCTACACTGATTCAACATTTATTCAACAGACATAAAACTGAAATGTACTGAAATGCCCAGAGGGCCTCTAATCCATCACAGATCACATCGACAGATTAATTATCCACCTGTGACTCAAACTCCACAAAGTGTGGCTAAGGTAAAAAAAAGAACTCATGAAGAGGTCTGTCTGTTTTTTTGTTTTTTTTAATTCATTGTCTAAATAATTACATTTCTGAAATCAACATGAAGTGTATTGTAAATATTTTCTACGCCATCACCCAGAGACTTTACCGAGCAAAGTAGCAATTAGCAGCTACACAAACCAGACCGGCTGACCAACACACACTTCAACATTTAACAACTTAAACCAACTCTGTTGTGAAGAAAATCATTCAGTTGGTTTTACCAGTGGGCGCACAGAATGAGGAAAAAATCCTATGGCGTCTTTGATTTTACACCATAATGGACGACACCTCACTCTGTGTTTTTGGTACTTTAAGCCCAGTTTTTCTGAATGAGAAGACACTGAGAAGATCTTCTACCTTTTGCTGAGTCTGTATTTTTAACACTTTTCCTGAAGCAAATTTCAGAAATGCATGTAGTCAGTGATACGTAGTATGATCGATAAAAAGACAATTCCTTTATCTGTTAGAAAGGAAATTAATGAACTTACTATAATAAGCAGTACATTCTAAATGTGTGCATGGCCGTATGAAATCGGCCCCACACACTCATGGTATGACAGGTTCAACATCAGAAAATGGAGACATGCAACATATATCAAACTTTATCAAAAGAATCAGAGACAATTTGATCTTTGCTGAGACCAACCTCTTTGTGACACCTTCGGTTGCTTGTAGAGATATAAGCCTGGTATGAAGAGTGTTAATGCATCTAAATGTGACCTCTATGGTGTCAGATTCATTCTTACCTCGTTGGTGTGGATGAAGAAGCGATTTGATTCCACCTCCGGGTCAATGATCCCGCCTTTGGACCTCTGTCTTTCCAAAAGCTTCTGGAGTTCACACCACTTCTGTTGAAAAGTTGAACCGATCGCTGCTTCGTCCAGCTGAGTGAAAAACACAAGACCTTTCACTGTTTTCATTTTTCAAACAGTCGAACTGTCGAGCCTGAAAGTTTGTTCTCGACCTTGGACACAACTTTTAAAAGTGTGCAATAGAATGCGGTGTTACCTCAGGCAGCTGGGGTGCAGGGGAGGACAGAAGCTGATCCACGTCATATGTTAGAGGCTCTCTACAGACCGGACACACCACAGTCAGCTCCTGTGAGAGAGTCCGTGATTAAATAGTGAAAATAAAGACACAAAGATTTCTTTGACCCGAACTCTTCGGCTGACCTGTTGGTCTGTTCTCTCTCTGGTCTTGTCCTCCTCTAACTCCTTCTCCCTCTGCCGGAGCTCCCTCTCAGAGTGGCTGGCGTAGCGACCGAGGCAGTGCGAGTGGAAGTAGTGATAGCAGCTTGTCTTGGAGAACGTCTCTCCCTCCTGAGGACACACAGTGTATGTAGAAGCATGAATGTATGAATGTTTTATCGATTTTTTCAGCAGGTACAGATTTTTCACTAATTTCTGGAAAAATGCAGAATAGAGTCCTGCATTAAATGATTTTTTGCTCACTCGGAGGAGCAGAGAAAGCTGTAAACACAACATTGACATTTTCTCACATTATTATGTATCAGCATTTTATTGCTGAGTCATGTGTACCTTAAAGCCATAGAGGCAAATGACACAGTTTCCATGAGGAATATTGCTTTCGGTCAGGATTTCTTTCGCTTTCTGGAGGAGAAAAAAAGAACAGTTAGATACTTGACTTCAAGCAGCAGTACTGCTCACAATTATCTTCATTAGCTCAACAGAAAATCATCCAGTAAAATCATATATTCTCTTAAATTATAGATTTAAAAAAAGTGACCTCAATGAGTTGATATAACACAGGTGAACCCAGACAGGACTGAGCCTCCAACTGAAGACACTTTTGGACACTAAGAGAGAGCAGTTGCACATAATTACAGGATTTTACACTCAAAATCAAACATTTCCTGAGCAGAAAGTGTTGATACTGATCAGTCCACAGCTTCAGCTGGTTACCTGCTGATTTTGTCATCAGAAAGCCCCCGTGGGTTATTAATGGAGATGGCTGGAGAAGACGAAGGATACTAAGCACACAAAACAGGGAGGAAAGTCAAACTTCACTTATGTTGGTCAGTTTTTTTTTTTACTGAGCCTTAAATGATAAGTCTGGTAATATTTGCTATTTCTGTCACTCAACAAATCGCAAAACCAATATCTGCTAATGTGTATTATCTGTGTCAAAGCCTGATTTATATTTTTGAAATCTGTAGGAAACATTGGGCTTGGAGCAGAGAGCCACAGAGAGGAAGTCAGAAAGCGTTGAAAGACAGATGAACACATTATTGATTTTGGTGTTTTTAATGGGATTTAGAATCTAGCAGTGTTCTCCTTTATAATACCTTACAGATACACTGATGCTGTGAGCCATGCAGACAAAATGTTGGCAGTGTATCAATAAAACACAACACAAAGAATGAAGCCCCTTTTACATCGCCTATTCAAGGTGAGAATAACAGCTATTATGCCGCCTTGCTGTTCTTATAACATGTACGACTGCAGAATGAGGAGACAGAGTGGTCTCATCTTAATGCAGACTGTCTTCCCTCGTGGTGGTTGAGTGTAATACCCACTTTTTCATTAATTAATCTTATCTGCAATCAGTAAAATAAAGCGCCAATACAGATATCGGCAAAATGCCAATTATCAACCAGGCCGATAACCTGTCGAACCCCTAATCCCTACATTTAATTCTTAAAAAAAAGTCGATGTCATACAGATTTGTGGCTTCTAAAGGAGTACATACCATATTTTTAACAATCTCACAGCTTGTGGTAAGTCTACCGTGGACAGTTATGACATTAATAGCTAATAATCAAGTTCTCAATTCAGACCACAAACAGGATTTTCACTTCCAAAATTTCACCACTGAGTTCTATAGGGAGCATGATAAGATAATGTAGCGCGTACCTGCTGATCGAGGGTCAAAGTCAGTGTGAGTCGCACAAACTGGGAGACAGAGTCCTCTGCTGTGGAAGGGTACAGGACCAGGCTCACCTCCCAGCCCCTGCAAGGCACAGCACAGTGTTTATAATGAGGCCAGAGGAGTCTGGGAATGATATCAACCAGCCTGATGCAATAACACAACATCACAGTGCCAAACAGGCTACACAGAGCATTTTCTCTGCGTAGAGACCAGAGACTGTATATAAAGGCTATGGGAGAGAGACTGTTAATTCAGTGTTTCTTTGCTTAAGTGCAAAACACTACAGTACAGACGAGATATTTAATTAACTGAAAGGATTTATTAGTTAAAAAGACTGGCCCATGTCCAAAATATAAAGTGTGAGTGAAATATGAATTCATTGACCTGGTTCATGATCACGTTTGAGCATGCTATACTCATTTATTTACTAGTTGTGGCCCATCAAGGAGCTTAGGTCAAATTTTAACAGCTATATAAATATGATAAGCACTGCTCTTTATTGAACAAATTATCCAATAAAGGCTGGTATGATACTTTTCCCATGAGATCACAGAGTTTTAGTTACATTTTTGATGTCAACTTAATAACAGTCTGTCCTCCAGCTCCAATCATCATGATGATCAAAATGTGTCTCTCGTTATTTACCCATTTAAAACAAGAGCAGATTGCTTGAGTTCTGAAAAATAATTAATTAATTAAATAAATAAATAGAGGGCAATGTGCAACCTAAGAAATGACCCAAAACTGAGCAAAAAATTTCATAAAAAGCTAGGCCTACAAGAAAATTACCTGAAAAACAGCACAAAGAAAAGTTTTTAAAAAACACACACAAAACAAAAGGTGTTACAATATGATGTTAATGAATACATATTTTTGTGCAGCATAATTGTATTTATATAACTGCAATAAAAATGAAAAGTTTTTATTTTCCCCTTTTTTTGGATAATTTTCCTCTGTCTCTCAGCTATTTTTTCTCGGTCATTTCCTTATCACATTGTACTAATTCTTGCCAAGTTGCGTAATATCTTTATTGCCATGCTTTTGAAAGAAATTAAACCAATTTACTCGTGTTTCAAAGATTAAAATGCTTGTGAAAGATGTCTGATCACAGCACATGAAAACTGATGATGATGAAGTTCCAAAGGGTTCACTCTTATATCTGATTATTATAATAATTTTAGGTTATCAGCTATTAAAACTTGTGATCGTGTCTAGATACTATTTGAGTCACAAAATCTTGTGTTAAACCAGGACAGCTGTATTTTATTGTACTTTCCACATTCAACATTATTACCCAGATGTTCAAATGTGGTTAGCTTTACAGTGGAAGAACACAAACATCTCATGCACCGGTGCAGGTCCAAACTCTGATTTGGTTTCTTTAATATAGAGTTTTCCATTTTGTATGAGTCCTCACTTCTATACTGACATGTACTGAAATGTTAAGGCACTAAATAATCATAACTTAAAGCCAAAGCTAATCAGGCAAAATGATGGAAATGCAGCTATATGTCTCACCCGTCCTCTTTCCTGTTGACCAGCAGTTCATCCAGGTAGATGGACTGCAGCACCTCAATTTCAGACAGCACACTGGGGAGATATAAAGACACTCGTTATTTTATCCTGCTGTCTTTCTGTGCTGTTTTATAACAGGCTAACGTTCACACAAATCAAGCTAGCGTTAGGCTGTTAGCTCAAACACTGTGTAGCTAGTTAACGTTAGCAGCGCCAGACGGTCAATATTTCACCATTTTAGTTAGAGCACAATGACCGACACTGAATACATGATGCGTGGATGAAATATAATGGTTGTCATGAAATGTGTTTGAGATTTAAAAGGCAAATATCATGCTGTCAACAAACTCACTCGCACTCCGCTGCCATGATGGTGTTTCAGTGAGAGCCGCAGCAACTCAGCTAGTTAGCTACCTGAAAACGGATGTACGACACGGTGCTTTCAAAACAAAAGTGTCACCGGCAAGAAAAGACGTTTGCTCGATTAAACACGCTAAAAATAACGTGACCACACCAGAAACCGAGTCTCTGTTTGGTCTCAGCATGACTCTCTATTCATGTAGGCACCTGGATGTATCGATACTGGTTCCAAATTTTTACATTTATTTTCTTCACTGGAACTACCCGCACACGGCTGTCTCTAACATTTTTTGGGAAATATATACATTTTAAGGGGGTGTTTAGTTTAATTATAGTTTCTAGTTTTAGAAATTCAGATAAAATAATGCCTGCCGCGGTAGCGAAATTAATACATTGTACAACAAAATGACGCTATAAAACCCGCAGTTTATATTGCTATTCAGTGGCCACAATGTGTTCCCAAATTTACTGTAAAACTCATATGATGTGTTTTAACCGGAAACTTTACTACACTTAATACAGTAAAGTAGTAAAGTACTAAGTAGTTAACACTCATGATTACTAGGGTTAACTGTCAGACAAACATACCTGACACTAATATCAATACTAACACTCAATAACACAAATATTAATCACAGTAAAACCACACATATGAATTAATAGCTGCAGTTCCTCACTGTGACCACAGAAGGGCGCCCATGAATATAAAAAAAAAAATCACTAATCGTCAAGTTCACTAGTGTTAAGGTTAACATCACTTCCGGATAACTTTCAGAATAAAACTACCGTCGCCAGCACAGACTTCAGTATGTAAGTGTCTCACCCATGGATGTATTATAAGGTCTCACCTGTGGAGGGCAGCGTTAGCGCTTTGGCACACAAAGTTATTGGAAGAAGAAAAACAGGAACAAGACGAAGAAGAAGTAAACCCGCGATAGGCAAGCGAGAATCATGTAACGTTATTACATATTTATGGCAGAAGAATTGTACCGATATTAGCAAAAAATAATTAAAGAGACTAATACAAAATACGCATAAATATTAGACATGATGCATGGTTATACAGAGACGCGCGCGATGTTGTAACATTACAAAACAAATCCAAAGTTGAAATGTTTCATTTACACTAGCTAGTTCGCTGTTTCTTAAGTCCAAAAAAATGGAGGAAATTGGGATGGAATCGGACTCAGCCGAGATGTCGGGATCCGCATCGCAACAAGGTGTTGCTGACGCTTGGGAAACTGTCACTGCAGCTTTGGTGAGTGGACTTTCTGAGCTCAACAACTGCAGCAAAAAGACACAGGCGTCAACATGGAGTGAACCGAACTCGCCGGATTCCATTAAAATATTTTAGGATTTAGTGTTTTCTTGGCCGTAGCATCGATTCTTACCATATGGGACATGACATAGGGCAGTGAACTAATTAATGGGACGTTCGGCTAAATTCGGGATATAAATTATGATGCTTTTACGACTCATTTGTCTTCATGTTGCGGTTGTAAATATATGTCGACAGCAAGAAATGTTTTAAATTTTTAAGAGGACTTGCAAGAATATATATTCTTGCAAGTTTTTTTTTACAAGTTTAAATAAAAAAACAACAAATGAATAAATAAATCAAAACGATTTAGGAAGAGCTTTAAAATCTAATACTTTTTTTTCATAGACATTTTCCCTAGCTTTTTTCTTCTTTTTTTCCCTAGCTTCTTTCCTAGGTTTTTTAAAAAAAACTAATTTGTAGCTTTTTCTTTTTTTCCCTCGATATTTTCCCTCTTTTTAAAAACATAATTTACTAAATATATTTATCTTTTGAAATCTGTGGACAGTTTCCTACCAAGCTGCTCATTGCCTTTTCCACTGTTTGTTTTTATAAAGAAATTGCACCAATTTGCTCAGGGTCTTAAGGTTTAAATATTGGGAAAGGTGTCTGAACGCAGCAAGAAAAGTGATGTCACTCCAGGTGTCAGAGGGTTAAAGTGGCTCCATCCCTTCGAACACACCCTTTCAGTGTCTTGTGTATAAAATGTCGAAGGCCTGGCGTCTTGTGTTTTTTCATTTGACATCAGCATTGACAGATCAGTAGATTTAGAGATTCTAGATTGCATACGACAGCCCTGCTGTGTCTGTCGTAACAAATAACTTACCTTGTTCTTTTTTTCAGGTGTCTCCCGGCTGCTCGGTGACGGAGCAGAACCTCTCGGACTCGTTGGCCCTGCTGTGTAATCAGGGTTTGGGCCAGCTGCTGAGCGGCTGGCTGCTGGAGTCTTTGCAGATGCGTCTGTCCTCGACTGTGGTTCCCGAGTTCTGGTCTGGACTCAAACAGCCGGAGAACGAGCTGGAGGAGAGAGGCAGGGCCTGGGTTCTCCTCACTGCTTTTCGGACTCTGTTAGACCGACTGGAACCTTTCCTGGGTGAGTGGGAAAAACAAGTCGATAAGTTCAGAACTGATTTCTGAATTATATTAACATCATTTTATCTTCTAGGTGGTTTGGAGAGGCTGGGGACGTGGCAGGACGAAGGTCGTGGCAGTCTCTGTGGCCCGGGGCCCAGGGGCCTCCAGGAGCGTGCCTTCACCATCATCAGGGCCCTCCTTCTCTTCTCCCCCTCCCCCGTTCTCCAGGAGAGAGTGCTGGAGTTCTACAGCAGAACCTTCTCTGTGTACATGAGCCAGGAGGGCCAGACCGAGGACGGGGCCGAGGCTCCAGACGGCGACGAGCGAGGGGTCTGTCCGGGCTGCGGGGTCCCGACACAGCAGTGCTGGTGTAAGGAGGCCCTGGAGCAGCTGCAGGAGCTCAGCCACATACTGTGAGTGGACTCAATAAAGACATTTAACCCTTTGAATCTGGAGCGACATCACTTTTCTTGTGCTGCTTTCAGACGACTTTCACAATATTTAACCCTTTGAACTCTGAGCAAATTAGTGCGATTTTTTTCAAAAACATGGGAGAGAGGCAGTGAACAACTTGGTAAGCTATGCTCTACAAATTTCACGAAATTAGCTGATTTAGAAAACTATTTTTAAAAAGTTAGGGAAAAATATCTAGGGAAAAAAGTAAAAAGCTATAAACTAAGCTGAAAACTATATGTTTAATTATCATAATTACATGTTTAGAATTACTTCACAGGATTATTATAATTTAGTCTTGTTTGTCTTGTTGCCTTTTTGTTTTTTGTTTCTTTTTTAAAAAAAATGTTATGTCAGAGGTTTATGGAAGTTACAGAACATTTCTCATCTTTGTTACAGTCTCGGTCTTTTTTAAATAGCTTCGTGGTAACATTTTACTGATTACTTTCATGCCTGAGATCTTGTGACAGCAGCTACAAAGGCAGCCAGAATTTACATTGGAGTCCATGAGGCGACAGACAAAAATGGTTAAATACAAACAGAGTTTAAACAAATCCTAAATGTTTAACCGTAATAACCAAACGAAGTTAGGCTACTCAAAAGTAAGAATAAAAGCACACAAAAATATCTGTTATATTTTTCAGCGCATCGCAAAACTGCGATTTATACAACTATGGTGAGTGTGTTTGCTGTTACTGATCTCACAGACATAAACACTTTACAGTTTTAGTTTTTGTTCTTTTTAAACTAATTTTAAATACATTTTCTTGTACTTTTTACTAGATTCTTGCAAATGTTTGGGTTGCAATGCCTTCCAATGTTTTTGAAAGAAATCAAGCCAATTTGCTCAGGTTTCAAAGGTTCAATAAACAAAATAACTCACTGCCGACAATTTCCCATGCACCTTTTTCTTATTCCAGTACGTGCACTCTTTAGTGATATTTTGAACGAGATTATCAAAATACGACAGAGTGCTTGTTGTGTGTGTGTTTTGTGTTTAGCGTGAGGATGAACGGTTGATGTGGTTTCTGTGGTTTCTGTGGTTGTAGTTCCAAACTCCAGCTGCTGGAGTGGGTCAGCTCCGAGGCCGTCACCTCCATCCTCCACAAGCTCATCGAGCAGCGCATGGAGCAGCACTGCAGGGGCGAGTACGAACGCTCCTTCCTGCTGGAGTTCCAGGAGGTGAAACATCCGTCCGTCTCTCCGCGATCAGAGATGTAACGTTTTTATCTGGATAAATCTTTCATTAGCTCTTTGTGTTTTTTGTGGTTGCAGTGGCTGGAGCTGGTGCTCGGCTGGCTGAGCAAAGTGTTTGCGAGCGAGGCAGACAGAGACGGTGTGGTACCTGCTCCCAGTGCTCCCAGTGTTCCCAGTGTTCCCAGTGCTCCCAGTGTTCCCAGTGCTCCCAGTGTTCCCAGTACTCCAGGTGGTCCCAGCATTCATTTTGGGCAGACTGGCAGCAGTTCTGTCCTGAAGCAGTGGAGATGCCACATGCACCAGTTCTTCTGCAGGATCTACGTCAACATGAGGATCGAGGAGCTCTTCAGTATAATCAGAGGCGAGAGATAAAACAGTTTTATTGTGATTCATTGATAGAATCCCAGAATCACTTGGAGGTCAATCTGTTTATTTTGTTTCTTAATCAATTTTTTAAATTTAATTATTTATGCATTTTTTTGTTTATATATTTATTCATTTAATAATTATTTTTATTTATTATTTTCATTTTAGTTAATTTTTAAAAATGTATTTTCCTAATGAAGATTTTGTGCATAAACCAGATTTTTTTTAACAAAAGTTCCAAAGATTATTTCTCACTTTTGTAAGATGTATATTTTCACATTAGAGAGTGCTAGGCTAGCAGTTTCACTCTGCTTCCAGTTTTTGTGTAAAGCTATCTACAATTTCATTTAGCAGACGCTTTTAGAAGAAGCTATGCTAAACACATCCTGGACTTACTGTTTCTCCATACTGGTCGCGCACAGATAAACCTGCAGGCGGGTGATCTAAAATCAGGGAACTGAAATTAAGTTAGGAGCAAGAATGTTTAATACACTACACGCACATGGGTTGCCTACTTCTTCTTGTGCTTTATTTTCACATTTCTCTTTCAGATTTCCCAGAATCAAAAGCTGCAATTGAAGATCTGAAGTTTTGTCTGGAAAGAACCAACCAGAGACAGCAGCTCCTCACTTCATTAAAGTCTGCTTTCGAGAGCCGTCTGCTGCACCCAGGTTTGTTGGCCACTTAGGAACAGAGTTCCCCCGTGATGAGCCTTCAAACCTTTAGTTCCCTTGCCTCAAAGTCAGTGTTTTTTTATGTGTTTTTGCTTAAAAGCCTGAAATAAGGTCAGTTGTTTTGTTCTACGATATAAAATTCGTCAGTAAATCCTCCGCTCGCGAACTTTGAAGCTTTAATTTGTCTTTTTAAAAAAAAAGCAGTTTCTAACAAGTGGTTAAATGAGACTACAGAGCGTCATCCTGTAACCATAGTGAGAGTCTTTCATAGCATAATGTTAGCTTTTTCTTCAAGCGATTGAATTTAGGCCTAAAAAATCCTGAAAGTGGTGTTATTTTGTGGAGACAAAACGAGTTAGTATCAACAACCTTTGTTTACCACAGAGCGTACTGTCCGCCATAATCCCAAATCCAAAGGAAAAACCTCAAAGGCTTTTTGTCGATGTTATCTTGCAGGTCAGCCAACAGACAAGCGTCTTCCCTGGAGCGCTCTGTTAAAACAGCAGAACAAGAAGATGCTTAACAGTGAATTTAATTATTCTGTCTGTGTCGTATCATCTGTTCTCAGGAGTCCACACATCAGACATCCTCACGGTTTATATCTCGGCCATCAAGGCCCTCAGAGAGCTGGACCCATCCATGGTCATCCTGCAGGTCGCCTGCCAACCAATCCGAAAGTACCTCAGGTGAGTCCATCCATACGCACACAGGTATTTTTTCAAACATTATTTTTTAATATAAGATTAAAATTATTTGTATGTTGTGTATGTTGTATGTTGTATGTTATAGTACGTTCTATAATGCTGTTTGATCAGAAGTTAGACCGTCCGGCTGATGATGAAATTATTTATGCAGAAAAATTAAATAAAATTGAAACATTTGAACCAAAAGAGCATATAAAAAAACAGATGACAGAATTAGGAAGCTGCTAATTTATATTGCTTACTATTCTATTATTGTTTTATTTTTTGTTATTAATATTTTTGTTTTTTATTATTATTACTATTATTTAATCTAATTAATTATTTATATTGGTTAATTTATAATCAGTTATATTATAATTATTGTCATTGGAATTTTATTGTCTTTTCTGGGGGAATGTTTGACTGTACGAGGGGATATATATTTGAACATTGATGTACATATTTTAATTTGCAATTTTTGCAAATTTCATTGAAAATATTGTTTGAAAAATAAAAGAAGGGAAGAAAGTTGCCACCTTTGTGATCATTTCTATGGCTGAGTTTTGTTGAAGGGTTCTGTGGTGTGTTTAAGGACTCGGGAGGACACAGTGAGGCAGATCGTGGCGGGTCTGACCGGAGACGCTGAGGGCTGCACAGACTTGGCGTCCGAGCTGTCCAGAGGAGACCCGGTGACTCTGGAGATGCAGGACAGCGATGAAGAAGGCAACGACCCGGAGGACTGGACCCCAGACCCGACGGATGCCGTCCCTGGTAAGTAAACACACAATATGTTTTTTTTCTGCTCTTAGTCTTTATCCTGTGGATTTAACTGAGAGAAGAATGCTTTTTTTTCCAGATAAGATGGGCTCAAAACGGCGTTCTTCAGACATCATCAGCCTGCTGGTCAGCATCTACGGCAGTAAAGACATCTTCATAGACGAGTACAGAGCCGTGCTGGCCGACAGACTGCTGCACCAGCTCAACTACAACACCGCCAGGTACAACTGAACAAACACTTTGACTCAAAGTTCAGCTTTTCTCTTCTTTTCTTGCCCGTACACATAATCCAGTTAAGTACAGAAAGCCCATAGTATATTCCATATATATACAAAACAGACACAAACTAGAAAAGTGGCCTCAGTAGAGTGCATTGAAAGTCGTCATTGAAAGGTGTTTCTAGGGGCATGGTCCTGTGTCCAGCGGGCATGCATGACGTAACTAGATCGTAAAAAAGAGTTTAATCTCACCCAATTGTCCCTCCCAGCTCCCTTACAGTGAAGACGGTGCCAAAAATGACAACGACGGGGATTCATTCATCTCGTATCATAGCTAACTTCGGTGGATCATAACATGTTGGGTTTGGATTTAATCTGCAGACTGGTTCAAGATGAGACCAAAGTCTTCTATGGATTTTAGTTTCTGAGCAACAGTGAAGGCCAAAACATGGCCTGCAGCGGACAGTAAGGCTTGATTTTAGCCGAGCAGATTGACGGAAAAATAATGGCCTCCACAAGCTGGTTAAGAGGAGTCACACAGTTTGCTCCAAAATGCTTCCTACACTGTATCTGAGTTTCCATGTCATATTTATGACTAATAAGGGTCGACCTATATTGATATTCAGGGCCGATACCAGCACTGATTATTAGTAGTTAATGAGATCGATAACAGATATTTGGAATTCGATGTGCATTTACAATAAAAATTAAAATCTTTCTGTCAGTATTTAGAATTTGGAATTTAACAAACTCCAACACAAAACTTTGTTTAAATGCCTTCAGCAAATGTACAATCAAAACTGAAACTTTCAACATCATATACAGCAAGTTCACAGCAACCTTTTTTATACAATCAACTGAAAGTTTCAGATAAAAAATGAATAAATAAAAATAGCTCCTGCAGGTTTTACAAAGTGAAAGTTCCTCCCATGCTGACTATTTCTTTGTACTTATTAATTAATTTTATTGTAGATCAATACATTTGAAAAGGAAGACCTGAACAATTTTGTGCAGGAATGTGCAGAAGTCCACAGAGTAATGCAGAGATAATGTACAAATTTTATACAGGCTGTAAACGGGTCATTTCTGCAACTGCGATATGACTTTATGAGCTTTATAGACCTTTTTTTGATCATAAAAGTCAGTGAACTTTTGTATTTTGGATAATTTTAGCACCTTTTTGTGTGTATTTTGTGTTTGATTAACATGGCATGGGCTGTGTCCAAAACATCAATCTGATGTTCTTTATATAGTTTGATTTCTTTTGTGTTTGCAGGGAAATTCGTAACGTGGAGCTGCTGAAGCTCAGGTTTGGGGAGTCTCACATGCATTACTGCGAGGTCATGCTGAAGGTAAACTGATTTAGTCCCTGCAGTCCCCATTAAACAGTTCAACATGCAGCACCCTCACTACAGTGATCATGCACCATGTAACATGGTGTTTTTAATTTTTAACTGTTGATCATTTAAAACATGCAACACTTAACCTCCAGTTCTCAACATTTTACAGACCCAACAATTTATCAGTTAATCTAAACAATAGTGAGATTAATCACTAATAAAACTGTATCTTTTGTCAGTACGAGCCGTGTTCACACCTACCTTTCTTCTGTCTCTTGTCAGGACATGGCCGACTCTCGAAGGATCAACAGCAACATCCGCGAGGAGGAATCGAGGCTGAGCGAGGAGGAGCAGCCACCACTGTCCCTGTCGTCCATCATCCTGTCCTCTGAGTTCTGGCCTCCGCTGAAGGAGGAGAAGCTGGAGCTCCCTCCACTCGTCTGCCAGGCCATGGAGGCCTACACACACCGCTATGAGAAACTGAAGGTGGAGTTCACTTTTTGTATGTTCTGTTAGGAGAAGATGGCTTTGCATATTTTATTTTTTAATGTGTTTTTTAAGTGTATTGCCTCTTTTTAGTAAATTTCTTTCTGCTAATTTTGATACAATCTTAAAAGTAACAGGTAAAATTTAGGTGTATCACATGGAGAAGCAGTTTGTTTGAGAACCTGTGCTATTGATGGTGCATTCAAGGACACTACGACAGCTAAGGTTTCAGATTTGGTTGCTGTGCAGCAACATTTTAAATGCAAGAAGGTATAAACACCAAATTGCTTTCACCCTCCTTTGCTAATAGCCTGCACAAGATTAGATTTCGATGATAAGAAATGCTGCCCTTGAACACACCACTACAAAAGCTTTAAATTGTTTTGTTTGTGGTCAAATTTCTGAAACTTAAAATCTCACTCACAGATTTTGCTCTCATAATGCCACAGTTGCACTTATTCTTTTTCATGTTCCTTTTTTTTTTGATCAGTTGAGCAGTCAGTACTTTATTTCTGTTTTATTTTCATTACATTAGACGCCACAGAACACCGCTGTGCCGATCTGGATTCAAACTTTACCAGCAGTTTGTCTTCTGTGATTTAGGCCATGAGGACGCTGAGCTGGAAGCCTCACCTGGGCTCAGTCACTCTGGATCTGGAGCTGGAGGACCGCACCCTCACCAACCTCACTGTCTCCCCCATCCACGCTGCCATCATCCTGCACTTTCAGGAGAAAAGTACAGTGATTATTCTCTGCCTTTAATAGAATTATCAAAATCAAAAGTGAGATATTGTAGCATAACATTAAAACAAATCATTTTTTGCCATCTAAATCAGTTACATCACACTTTGTGGAAAATATGGATTTAAGATAACAGTATAATCTAATTATGGGGTTGATTTCTGCTGTGGCTGTGCAAGATGAGGGACCAACGTGCGTAAGTGCTCCAAAGTGGTCAAGCCGATTAAAATTTAAGTGTAGCAGTCATCAGACTCTTTAAACACTTCATTCAGCTGCCTCACTGTGACATCCCTAAAATTAATAAACAACAGTCAAAATCACAGTTGATTATGTATAATAATGCAAGCAAAACAATTTGTCAGGTTTGCCTGCAAAATATTTGTATTTATGATGTTTTTAAACCTTAACATCTTAAACTTGAATCCAGAAGATAAAATTACAACTACCAGAAAATGAGGATATTTTAATAACATTTCAGTGCATTTATAAAAAGTCCCTCACTTTCAATCCAGTGTTGGTCATTACACAGGCAAAACACCAGGCACTAGACTACAGCTCTCTAATCAAAAATCAATAACAATTAGAATAAAATGCTGGTACAGATAATTGGCAAAATGCCAAATATCAGCCCTGATAACCAGCCAAAATGATAATCTGTCGACCCCTACTCTCTACCCTGGTTCTCCACTATACTGCGTTGTTGTTCCATCACTTTCCCTCTCTCAGCTGCAGTCTCTTTCTAAATCTATTAAAAGTCAATTTACCCATGCAAATGGCTAATTTCTGAAAACCATCAAACAAAAAAACTTGAAAATTGGTTGAGACCTACGTCTGATTCAACCCCGGGGGAACTATGTGAAATTACATTTCAGCCCAGCCCAAACCCTTTGGGTCGAATCGCATCAGAGCTGGACAGCACTGATCTGACTGGTTACTTGTTTGATCTTCATCAGGTTCTTGGATGCTGGAGGAGCTGAGCATGAAACTTGGCGCTCCAAAGGAGCTGGTGCACAGGAAGCTGGCTCTGTGGCAGCAACACGGCGTTCTGAGGGAGGAGGCGGGAGGCCGCTACTACGTGGTGGAGACAGGCTCGTCCAAAGAGAAGATGGAGAGAGGCGTGATGCTCATCGACAGCGACGAGGAGAGGGACTCCAACACCACCACCCAGTCTGAACAGAGGGAGGAGAAGCTGCAGGTGCCCACAACACACACACACATACACACACACACACACACACACACACACACACACACACACTCAAACATACAACAGCACAGTTAACAATGAAAAATGACTTCCTGAAGAAGCTTCTTAAAACACTCGTCCTCTGTCTCTTCAGTTGTTCTGGGCCTACATCCAGGCCATGTTGACCAACCTGGACAGTATGACGCTGGACCGCATCCACTCTATGCTCCGGATGTTTGTTGCCACGGGACCCGTCGTCACGGAGATGGATGTCAACGAACTGGAGGCCTTCCTGCAGAGGAAGGTCAGGGAACATCAGCTGATGGTCTCTGCAGGCGTCTACAGACTCCCCAAATCCAACTGATGGAAGAGGAGCATGAGAGCAAACAAAGACAAACTGTTCAAGTGTGACGCTGGATTCAGGTGCTGTTGGAAATATAGGA
This sequence comes from Plectropomus leopardus, assembly GCF_008729295.1. Classification (NCBI taxonomy): domain Eukaryota; kingdom Metazoa; phylum Chordata; class Actinopteri; order Perciformes; family Serranidae; genus Plectropomus; species Plectropomus leopardus. The sequence continues at coordinate 5,658,179 of NC_056479.1, read as the reverse complement.
AAATGATGCAGCCTTCAGCTTTTGTGAAGGAACACTGCAAAAATGTCTCTGTCAATAAAAGACTGTTCTATAGACCGAACCCATTTTTTAGATTCTTTCTGACATCACTCACAAGTATGTATTAGTAGCTGAAAGAAGGGCAACTTTTGCATTTTCAGGTTAATCCAACAGAACACAGAACAATTTATCATAATTTCAAATTGGTGCAACCAGTGTTAGAGAAGCTATCTTGAAAGCTTAGCTTTGCAAGATGAAAGTTACACTGGAAGAAGATGAACTTTCCACCCGAGGGAGAAATGTAGTTTGGTTAATAAAGCTTCAAAGGTAGTTCAAAGTACTTTGTAAAAACAAAACTTATCAAATTGATAATGTACTTGTGATACCAAATTATAATATAATCTCTGCCGTTACAATTACATCCATGTCTGTCCAAACCATGGATGTATTATCGTGAAATCAGTCCAGACTCATATGTTGCCATGACAGTTGAATACGCAAATATGGATGTTGCTGCAAAGAAACTACAAATTCTAAAACCTGGCAGCACAGATGATCTATACAGTCAGCAGTTTCAAGATGGACATCCGAGATTTGGGTCACCAATTCCGTGTCTGACCAAATGTCTCCCCTTCTGTCCCTGACATTGAATAGCGGCCAAATAAATAGTTTTGTGAGGTCACAGTGACCTTGACCTATGATCACCAAAATTGAATCAGTTCATTCTTCAGTTCAAGATGAAATTTTGGCCAAATTTGAAGAAATTCTCTTAAGGTGTTCTTAAGAAGTTGCGTTCATAAGAATGGAATGGAAAACCTGAAAACATAATGCCTCTGGGCTGACATTATTGCTGGTACAGAGCCATTATAACTCATGCCAGCAAATAAAAGGCAATTTATTTTAGTTTATTACATCAAGTGCCCACTTGTTCACAGGTCATACTAAGCCAAAATAACACCCAATGAGGCAGGATATGTCTAATTTTTGCAATGTAATGCAAGTGAAAGTTTGTTTTACATAAGAGGCAAAAGATAGATCTTGATTGAATATAACTCTGAGGTTTCTTACAGTTGTGCTAGAGGCCAAGGCAATGCCATCGAAAGAAATTATATCCTTAGAAAAGGAGTTTCTGAGATGTTTGGGACCAAGAACAATAACTTCAGTTTTGTCTCAATTTAACATCAGGAAATTGCGGCTCATCCAGACTTTTATGTCCTTAAGACATACTTGTAGTCTAGATAACTGATAGATACAGTTACATATCATACGCATAACAATGGAAATTTTAAGAGTGATTTCTAATAATGTTACCTAAGGGAAGTATACATAAAGTGAAAAGGATTAGTCCAAGCACAGAACCTTGTGGTACTCTGAAGCAGACCTTATTATGCACGGAGTATTGATCATTAACATGAGCAAACTGGGAACGATCTGATAAGTAAGATTTAAATCAGCTTAAGGCCAATTAAATGTTCCAGTCTGTGTAGTAAGATCTAATAGGATTAATACATAGACCAGTCCATTATCAGGGGCAATCGCTAAGTCATTGGTAATTCTTACTAGTGCCGTCTCTGTGCTATGATGAACTCTGAATCCTGACTGAAAATCCTCGAATAAACTATTATCTTGGAAAAAAGTCATAAAGCTGATTAGCAACTATTTTTTTCAAGGTTTTTAGAAATAAAGGAAAGATTAGATATCAGTCCAAACCTCTGGATCGAGATTGGGCTTCTTTAAGAGGGGTTTAACGACAGCTACTTTAAAGGTCTTAAGGCTGGTTTCTGGCAACACATACAAGTAACAGAGTTTTGGCGTCTTTGTCTAGAAGGGGGCTGGGAGGATTCCTGTAGTAGGTTAGATCAGTAGATTAAGCTGCTCCTGTTGTTTCTGTAACATATGCTTCAGCACCTACTATTTCTGGGAATAGTAGGTGCCCTGCTCTCAGAAGGCTGCCTGGCGCTAAAGGAAGGGACTGAATAACTCCTACCCCTTGGTTCATCAGGTCTTCCCTCCCGTTCCCAGCATATGGTCTCTGCTGGGATAGAGTACCTCACCATACTCCAGTGCCCTGCATGCACACAAACACACACACACATAGCAAAGCACATACAAAAGAAATGCAAAATAAATGGTGAAGGAAGGGCACAATTGCACATGATAACGGGGAGCGTGAAGCACAGATGAGGAACGCTCTCCACCGCACCTACAGCACTCAAATAGGAACAAAAAAAACAAGCGTTAGAGAGATCACAGCAGGAAGTCAATGTCGACAAATAAAACAACTTATATAGCATGCGCTTAGTCTTGGGGAAAATTCAATAATCAGTGCCGGAAGGCCAACTGGGTACAACAAAAACAATTTTTAAAAACCACTAACAGTAGACACCTAATGAAATAAAGGGCAATATGTAGAACATAGTATCAAACAAATAAACCTAAGTAAAACAGTTAACTAAACAAAAGGTTTAATGAACAAAACAGGCATTCAACAGGACCAGGAATCTACAGGCTCACCAGCAGCAGAGAAACAGAGAGAGCATCAGGGGTAGTATATATAGCCTCACCCAAATTCAAGCCAGGAAGTTGGTGTGGTTAACCCCAAGGTGACCTGGAAGTGACCTCACACTACTTCGCCTTGGGTTTGGTCATCTTGGGTGCTTTCAAACAGACCAGGGGTTTCTCCCAATATCCCCCTTCGACTCCTCCATTCTCTATCCCCGATCACTTGACCCAGCAACCGATCAAGACCAAAGGACGAAAGGACATCCCGATTGCTCAAATGCACTTTGAGGAGTCGGGGGAGTCGAAGAGGCTCTCGTAGAAGAGGGGAGCGAGGACAGTACATGCCAAAGAAGCCCACCAAGTATGGCCTAAAGATCTTCTGAGTTTGTGATGCACACATCCCCTATGCGCTATCTCATGGACCAGATGGTTGGTACCTACACCTGCAAGTGTCAAACACACAGGTGGCCCATTGTGCTGTGGTACAACATACTTGACATCGCCACACTGAATGCCTACACCATTTTCACGGCTTAGCACCCTGAATCCATGAGTGGCATCACTAATGCACGACGGATCTTCCTCAATGACCTCTCAAAGGAGCTTGTCACACCACATATGAGAAGTCGACTGGAAGGTTACCCCCAACTGTAAACCCCCCCTCACTGAAGCAATGGGACAGTGTGGAGTGACAAAAGCCACAGGAAAGAAGCGGACAGGGCCAACCAAAGAGAAAGAGATGTCAGATATGCCCAAGTAACAAAGATCGAAAAGTCAACAGTCGGTGTGGGAAATGCAATGTACCTGTGTGCAATGATGACAGCCAGAAACAGGTGGTTTGTCACAATTGCATACAGTGGTGAGACAAGATGGCAAGAAAAGAGAGAGGAACTGTCTGGACAGTTACACACACATGCATATACTCTCACACATGCGTGCGCACACATGCACACACACATACACACGCTAACACACAAAATGGATGTTGACATTGTGCTGTTGCTGTTGTGTAATTTTCTTTTCCAATTTTCAAAATGTTTTAAAAATGTTAAAAAAGTATAAAATAAAAATATTTCAAACATGAAATCATTCTTGTGTGGACCAAAATAAAATACAAAATATAGTACAAATTAGTATTTTAACCAAAATGACAAAAGTGGCATAAAATCACATTGATTCTAACATGGGTCATTTTTGACCCACTTATGGAAGAGTGTAGAGTCCAGTCACTCATGCATCTAAGGCTTAACAAGGTGACCAAAACATGCTTTGTCCACCTTTGACACACAGCTGAAGTATGGCAATTTATAAATCAGAAAGATGAAGAAAAACTGATTCATACCTTTGTTTCAAGCCGAATTACTCGAGTACCCGAGTCGATTACTGTAATGCGCTTTTTACTGGATTACTGAAAAAAATCCACCGAGAGACTTCAGCTGATCCAAAACTCAAAACCAGAACCAAGAGGAGAGAGCACATCAGGCCAGTGTTAGCTGCTCTGCACTGGCTTCCTGTATCATTTAGAATTGATTTTAAGGTCTTTCTGCTAACATACAAAGCCCTTTATGGGCAAGGACCAAGTTACATTGCTAACTCTCTTCTACCATACTTACCTTGACGAACACTGTAATCATCTGCTGCTGGTTTGTTGGAGGTTCCAAAAACAGCCAAAAGAAAACTGATAACTAAAGGCAGCGTGTTCCAGAGCTTTAACTGACAAATGCTGCATCACCAGAGAAGCCAGTTAAAGAAAACTAAAGACTTGTTTCTTCACTTTAGCCTTTAACTAACTCTGATTCGGCTGCCTTGCATTCTGCCTTGCCCTTGCATACTGTTGCACATCGTTCAAATGATGTGTTTTCCTTGATTTCATGCATTTTATATGCTCTATTTTTATGCTTGTTTTATCAATAATGTCAGTCGGTTATTTTTTTATTTATCTTATTTTCCATTTTATGTTATGCATTCTGTGCACTAAATTTTTATCCTTATTTTATCTTACTTTTACAAATATTATCAAGTGAATTTTCTCCATTTGAAGATGCGCTCTATGTATTCTATTCTGATTTTATTTTATTTTTACATACAGGTTTTATCATGTCTTTTATGTTTTGATGTGAAGCACTTGGTGTATTTAGTTTCTTTCTTGTAAAGCACATTGGGCTGTATTGTATGAAAGGTGCTATACAAATAAAGTTTATTAATGTTATTATTAACCTTATTATCCTCCCTCTGTGATATAAGATAAAATATTATTTATCCCAAGGGACACTGCTGTGAAGTAGTAGCATCTAAAAGTAAAAGAAGTGCAAATATAAAATTCTAAGATAAAAATATAAGGTGCAAATCCAAGCAAAATATAGTGTAAATGAACAAAGATAAAAATCTATAAATACATTTAAATACAAGTATGAAGGCACCATGCTTGGAAGTGTTGATTAAGTTTTGCATTTTCAATTTAGCCACAAACAAAGGAATAACAAAAAAATAAGATAAAATTAAAAAATGATTAAAGCTGTACAATTGATAATCGTAATAATGATCAAACTTTAACTCTCATCACTGCTCAACTTAGACAGTAACTGACACCATTCACCACGCAGTCAGACTTGATGGTCAGTTATCACATCAGTTTCTTTTTTTAAAGTGTCAAACACACAGAGGTAAAAATAACTCTGCAGATGATAAGCTGATTTATACTAGTAGTAGCACTGTTTATTTAATATACTCACGAGACTGAGCCATATTTGTCGAGTAAAGGTTGCTGGTATCTTCCCCAATGTCAATGTTTAGATATCAAAGCGTTTCATTTTCGTTTCATTGATCCCTCCTCCTCCTTTACTTCAAACATACAGGAGTATAAGTATTTTTTTAATTTATTTTTATCTTTACATTAAATTCAAAGTACAAGCCGTTTAAAAAAAAGGGTATCAAGCCATCTGGTGGCTAAGTGGATAAAGCAGGGGCCCCATGAATGAAGGCAGTGTCCTTGCCACGGCGGCCGTCGGTTCGATTCTAGCTCATGGCCCTTTACTACATGTCACCCCCTCTCTCTCCTCCATTCACACTATTGATCTGTCCTATCTAATGAAGGCAAAAACACCAAAAAAATAATCTATCAAAACCTGGAGGATCTCTCTTGATACTAATTTTTGCGTATAACATCTGCAATAGTGTAAATATTGTTGGTTTGTCTTCTATTTTAACATGCAAGTAATTAATGGAATGGTAAAAAGACAAAAATGCTCAGTGTTTATCAATTAGTGATAATGAAAATGTATTCTGAGGTCATAATAAATTCACCTCATAAACCATGACAAATGGAAATGGAAATATACTTCGTATTTATGTTGCTGGGCACTGGTGCTTTTTGTTCTCATTTATAAATATGTATTTTTTCCACATACTTGTGTATATGAAAGTCCTGTCTATGTCCTACCTTTATTTGTCCACTTTTGTTGTCCTTTTCTTAGCTGTAATGTCTATTTCCATGTAAGTATATTGACAGCAATGCAAAACCAGTGTCAAATTCCTCATGAGTACACACATTTTTAGCCAATAAAACGTATTGTGATGTTACATTACTTGATTGGTGATTTAAAAAAAAAAAAACAACTACATTTGAAAACTGAGAAAATTGGCCTGATTCCTTTAAGAAACATGAGAAAGCAATAAGACTGAAATTAAGAAGAAATAAGTCAAAAGTAACAAGCAAATAACCTGAAAAATTGTTATATAGTGTTTATGTGTTTGTGTATGTATATGTATGTGCATATATACGTGTGTATACAGATAGATAGATAGATAGATAGATAGATAGATAGATAGATAGAGATATATAAAGAAATACAAAGAATAAATCCAGTTTTCCCTTCCATTCCTTCATTTATCCATCCTATCCTTCCATCCTTCTTTCCTTCCTTCCTTTTCTATTTTGTACTAAGCAACTAAACTTGTTGTTGTTGGGAAACGTATTGGAGAAAAATTGAAAGTTGCAGTTTCTTGTTTTTTTTTGTTTGTGCGTGTGCAGTATTCATTTGTGACATACCTTTATTTACCACTTAAATGTATTTGTTGCAAGGTTTTTCACAGTTTGGTACGTAAACACAGCAACACAGCTTCTTTTCCAAAGAGAAATGTTAACATTTTTCTAAAACAGTTCATATTTCACAGTGTTGGAGCATGTGCACTCAGTGAGGGGGGGTTTCTTCATTTAGGTGACAAGCAATAACCAAAACCTTTGAAAAAACTTATTTTTAAGCAAGCATGTTACACAACAATATGTCTTGTGGTTTGATGGGTGAAATCAGAGCGCACGCACCATTTACAATGACTGACTTGATTTATTTGTGAGTTTTTCCAAGTTTAATTTTATTTTATATCACCAGAACCTGGCTGTGTTTATGATGTTATTAATTAGAGCTGAGGGGGTGGACTCAAGCATGGACACAGAACACAGGGCATGCATTCAAAGAGAATGAGATTTATTTTGATGCAATGGGGACCTATATATTTCTATAACATATTTATAGAAATATATAGAAAACCCCCGGTCACAATAGAAAATCCCACTACATCTCCTCTGCTCCTAAAGCTTTATCTGTACTCTGTGGGCAGAGAGAAGGATTAGCAAAGTCATATGTGTACAGTGACAATGATCTGCTCTGTAGTGTGAAGAATCAATAATATTCATTCAAAATACTTACCTACAGATCCAGAGTTACATTTTGATAGTCCTTTAACAGGGTCCCTGTCTCGCCCTGTACAAACTTTATGCAAATATATCTACTTTGAGTTTTGAGTCCAAATCAAATCATAATGCACTCTTCAATGAAAGTAATAATACTTAAATTCTACATTTTCTAAAATCATGAATGCATTTATGATTTGTTAAAAAGTTTGTTAGCTTAAAAGCTAATGTGAACCAATCATTAGCACGCTGCTCAATGTTCATATTAGCTACAACTTACATTTCTTTGTGCAACTTGAAGTGTCTTAGAAGCTGGGAGTTGTGCGTCGTCTAATTTTCAGCCTGTAGGTTTTGCAAACTGCATTTTGTTGCATTCTTTGTACATTAACGATATGCTTGGCAGAAGGTATTGAGTATTTTTACATCAAAACACTCAAGTCTCACTGCAGTCTCGAGTCATTGGTATTAATGTCCAAGTTGAGTTGTAAGTCTTTTAAAATTTTCTCAAGTCGAGTCTAAAGTCATTAAATTTGTTACTTGAGTCTGACTCCAGTGCAGATTACGTGACTTAAGTTCACACCTCTGCGAATATTATTCAGCATCATAAATGATAATTGTAGGTTTTTGTTATGTTTTTATCTGTTTCAATGTGTGAAAACCTTTTTATGAATATTTGTTGAATTATTTCTAAAAAGAACAAAAACAATAAATATAACCACAAAAATATAGAAATGTTTTTTTTCTTGATCTTAATTTATTATATTTAACAATTATGTAGCCAATTCACCTAAACTGTGCATATTTGTGTATGGGAGGAAACCGGAGCAACCCGGAGTAAACCCATGCACACACGGAGAGAACATGCAAACTCTACACAGAGAGACGACCAGAGCTGGACTCAGTCCTTTCTCTGTGAAGCTACAGTGCTAACCACTGCGCTTCCGTGCAGCCCGAAGACTGAAACCATCTGTGAATAAAAAGAAGACGTTGTGTTCTGGAATTTAGAGTGAGAGAAAATACCAGCAAATGGTGAGGTCCCCCTCACACTAATGCAGAGAGGAGGTTCACCGGGAGGAAGTCTGGTGAACCATCACGATACACCTTACTTCCCTCCAGCACCCACCCGCCCACCCTGTCCTCCCTGCACACGTGTGGATATCATCCATGCAGCCAACCACCCATTCATCCACCCATCCATCCATCCACCCATCCACCCACCCATCCATCCATCCATCCATCCACCCATCCATCCACCCATTCAGCCCCATCCATCCATATTCATCCGATTCCATCTGTTCCATCAGGTTGCAGGGCAGCAGCCTGAACAAAGTACTCCAGACGTCCCAGCAACACTTTCCAGCTCCTCCTGGGGGATCCTGAGGCGTTCCCAGGCCAGATGAGATATATAATCCCTCCAGCGTTTTCTGGGTCTGCTCCAGGGCCTCCTACCAGTTGGATTTGCCCGAAAAAACCTCTAATGGGAGTCGCCCAGGGGGCACGCTAATCAGATGCCAGACCACCTAAACTGGTCCCTGTTGATACGAGGGAGCAGCGGCTGTACTCTGAGCTCCTCCCAGATGTCTGAGCTCCTCCCCCTGTCTCGAAGGCTGAGCCCAGCCACCCTCCAGAGGAAACTCATTTCGGCTGCTTGTATCTGCGATCTCATTCTTTCGGTCACCAAGAAAACACCTCATGACCATAGGTGAGAGCTGGGATTTAGATGGATCAGTAAATCAAAAGCTTCACCCTCCGGCTCAGCTCCGTCTTCACCATGAAGGTCCTGAGCAGCACCCGCATCACTGCTGGCGCTCGCCAAACTGCCTTCCCATCTCACACTCCGTTTTACCCTCACACGAGAACAAGACCACGAGATACCTGAACTCCTTCGCTTGGGGCAGCAACTCTCTTCCAAACCAGAGGGGGCAATCCACCGTTTTCATGGCCTCAGACTTGGAGGTGCGACTCTCAACCTGACCGCTTCACACTCGGCTGCAAACCGCCCCAGTGCATGCTGGAGGTCACGGTGTGAACAAGCCAACAGAACCACATCATCTGCAATTCTGTGGACCCCAAACCAGACCCCTTCCTCCCCCCGGCTGCACCTAGAGATTCTGTCCATGAGGATCACAAACAGATTCGGTGACAAGGGACAACCTAGTGGACGCTAACACCAACTGGAAACGTGCTTGACTTCACGTCGAGTATGCGGACGCAGCTCTCACTTTGGTCATACGGGGACCGGATGGCTCATATCAACCACCCCGGTACCCCGTCTTCCCGCAGTGCCCCCACAGGACTCCCAGAGGGACATGGTCGTAGGCTTCCTGCAAGTCCACAAACACATGTAGACCGTATGGGCAACTCCCACGACCCCTCCAGCAGCCCTGCGAGGATAAAGAGCAGGTCTGCTGTTCCACGACCAGGACGGGATCCACATTGTTCCTCCTGAATCTGAGGTCAGATAATCGGTCGGAGCCTTCTTTACCAGAACCCTGGAATAAACTCTCCTACTTTTCACGGATCATACCACACTAAAAATACATTTGCTAATATTTGTATGACTGCAAATTCCACAACAAAAGGTCATCAAGTTTCTTGTGCTGAGTTAAAATGCCTTTCACAAGCTATTTAACCCTTTGAAAACTGTGCAAAGTGGTTTGATTTCTTTCAAAAATGGGGTGAAAGGCAATGAGCAACCTGGCAAGAGATGTCCCACAAATTGCAAGATATTAGTAAAAGGTGACAAGAAGGGGGAATAACACGCCACAAAGGGCCACAGGCCGGACTCAAAGCCTGAGGCAAATGGGGCGCACAACCTACCCAGTGAGCTAGAGGTCACCCCGAACCCTTTAACTAATTTGTGGCTAATTTCTGGGCCATGTCTTTTTAAGTTCCCCAGTGCCTTCTCCCCATGTTTTTGAAAGAAATCTAACTAATTTGCTCAGAATTCAATTAAACCTATTTATTCACAGATGGTGACAATCTTATCAACCTGTAAAAGAATACTTATCCGCCTCTGCACCCAGACGATGGTCCTCCTTCTGCTCCACATGTCCGTCAGTCCGCCAGCTTCCCATGGACCCTGAAGTTGTACAGGCACGTGAAGTCAGGATGGCCCCAGTTGCTCTCCACTTGGAGCTTCACGTGGCTGAAGACACCTTTGACATGATCCTGAGAGAAGAAAAATGAACAGAACGTTAGTTTGGCGGTCAAAAAGGAGGGAGAGGATGGGAAATAGAGGATATAATGTGTATGATAAAGACAGAAAACCTCTAACTCCAACAATATATTAGATTGTGAGTGAATTTTTTTGAAGAAAGTATTTCATTTTATGCCATAGTACTTACTGGTATTTTAAAAGTCTGAACTTGGTCCCCGTCCTGATCATAGTCAAAGGTTCCTAGCAGATCTCCTTCATCATCCAAAGTCTTCATGCCCTAAAATAGACAAAGAAACGAATACAATTGAACATCTTTTTGTTCTCTGTGTATGAGAAAGTGAAAAAAAAGGACATCTGCGGTGAAGAGAATTTGAAATATGTGACTTACGTAGACAGAAAACTTTTGGGGGGCGCTGGAAACTGAGCCAGTTGGGGTTACAGCCTTGGAAACGTGACCCAGTGTGACGTGGCTGATGGTGACTGGATAAGACAGGGCGATGACCAAATGTCCACGCCCTCCTGCAAAAGGCCAGCACTGTCCTGGAACCAGACATGAGCATCCCTGAAGACAGAAAGAGAGTTTAGACTGCATGTTCAGTGCTGGAGAGTAACTACTTACAGTAATTCAATGACAAAATAAATATTACTGTAACAAGTTACAGTTCCTGGGAAAAAAATATGTCATTAAATTAAAGTTACTAATGAAATGTTGGTGGTTACATATGAAAAACAAAATCTTTCCAGTAAAAAGTTTATATGTTGAATAAAATATTCGTTCTGTTGCTTTACATCTTTTTGCGGTTCAGGAATGCCTTCTATTGACATATTTTTGGACAACACAGGTCAGCAAAGCCGCTGACACAAATTTGAGCACATTTATGCGCTAATGTTGTTAGGTATTTTCAGCTTTAGTGCCCTGTTTAAAACATTTTGTGAGAAAAGTAATCAAAAAGTAATCCAATGTAATCAGTTAATTACTTGTTACATTTCTAACAGGGTAATCTGTAACCTTTTACATGTCACAAGTAAACTTCCCAACACTGGGTATACTGTATGTATAAATAATCCAAACCATCATATCATATAGCCACACCACATGGCGATGTGTTCTGTATTTGCAGTTCCTACCTGAATAACTGTCCTTGGGCTTAATGGGAGTTTCCAAACAGGTATCCCAAAAATCCTCAAGTATCCCGTCCGAGTCTGGTACGTTTCTGAGGACCGATCTGGTATAACACAAGCACCTGCACACAAAAACAACCACAAAGAAACTGAGAAATCCATCTCAAAATTAAAAAGCACATGTGCAAGTTACAATCTGACAAATGAAAATTGATCAGGGTGGTTTAGATGTCTCACCAAGAGACTCCAGAGCAAAGTTGGGCAAGGTGTCTGCTGCTGGAACCATGTGGTTCCTCAACCTCCGCAGCTCGTCCTGCAGCTCTCTCAGGTGCTTCGCGATGTCGTATCCTGCGTCATATCCTGCGTCGTACCTTGCTTCCTGTAAGTGAAAGATGAATTTAATGGTGCATGTTCAAAACATCTTTGGACCATGATTGTGTTTATGGATGCTCAGGAAGATTGAAAAGAAGGATTTATGATAAAATAAGCCAAGTTGCTACTGTGGGTCATACCTTGTTCTCGTTGGTGGGCGAGACCGGCGACTCAGACCGTCCTGAATCCAGGAAGTGACGGCTCAGGGCAGGGATGAAGTAGGCCACTCCTGATATACAGAGAAAAACAAAGCATAGGATAAACAGGTCAGTGATGTTTTATTCAAAGGCAGACAGTCTATAAAACACAAGCTGATGAATTGGATTTGATTGTTTGTGGAAGGAGAGTTTGCTTACCAAAACACAGAGGAAGTACGAGCAGCAGAAGAGCAAAATTCCTAAGTCTAAAAACACTAGGAACCCTGCTGTTGCTGTCTCTGTCGCTGTCTGTGTTTCTGCTGATGGTCCTGGGGCTGGAGCTCTGGCTGGAGCTGTTGTTGCTGCCAGCGTTTCTGTATTTGTGGCTAGTACTGTAGCTGGTGCTGGTGGTGGTGGTGGTGGCGCTGTAGCTGGAGATGGGGATGGTGTTGTAGCTGGTGCTGGTGGTGGCACTGTAGCTGGTGCTGGTGGTGGCACTGTAGCTGGTGCTGGGGGTGGCACTGTAGCTGGTTTTGGTGGTGGCACTGTAGCTGGTGCTGGGGGTGGCACTGTAGCTGGTGCTGGGGGTGGCACTGTAGCTGGTGCTGGTGGTGGCGCTGTAGCTGGTCATCGGCGTGGTGCTGTAACTAGTGTTGGCACTGTAGCTTGTGTTGTCGTTTTTGCTGTTGTCGATGGCCTCTGTCTTTGGTCGGGTTCTACATCTTCTGTAAAACCTGTTTATAATGAGAAATGTGTGAGCAACGACTGAAAGCTTTGAAGATGTGTAATGAAGTCAAATAAGTGTGTTTCACACATACAAAACATACATATACAGTAAAACCGTGACATGCACACGCTATCTTACCTTTGTATGGTCTCCTTGTAGGCTACTGTGGGCTTTCCCTCACTATTATAGTATCCTGCCAATTCCAAACGTGAGCTCCTTCGTGGCATGACTGTAAACAAAACGAGACAGCAGAGGAGGGGGTTAGTCACTTGCCAACACAAGTTTTGTCATACATTTTAAACTGTTACATCTCTAATTGTAAGACTTCTTCCATCAGAATCAACCCAGTGCATGTCAGTGTTTTAAACTTCAGACACACAGGAGCTAAAAATAATTCTGCGTCAGTGGTGTGTTGATTTGACTTTACGGTCATTTTTGAGGTTGTAGTTCGTGGTGAATCAACCGGTCAACCATGTTCATTTTGTGAATTAAGATTGATGTATATCTTCAACATAGTCATACAAGTATCTTTTGCTTTGATATTTAAGGGCTTTTATCCCCAACCCCACTCTAAACCCGGTTATGGCCCTGAATAAGTAAATAGGACTGGTCAATATGGAGAAAATCCAATATCTGTTTTTTTTTTATTGATATTGCAGCGATATTGTAAGGTTGACTATTGGTGTTTTCACAAATTATTTGCATGAGATTTTAATAAATAATTGTCAGTAATGTGGCTACAATGACTGAGTGGCTGCAGACAAAAAGATTAGCCAAAATAGTAATTTCAGAAAATGTCATTACATCACTGTAATTCAACCTTTAAAAACAGGGAAATACACTTGCATTATGATATCCAAAATCTAAGACAATATCTAGTCTCATATCTCCATATCAATGTATTGCCCAGCCCTAAATTCAATCAGTGATTTGATTTTCTTGTTTTCTTTGCACAATTAGAAACTTTATAGTATTGTAGGAGATGCACAAAACTGAATTAATGGTTATGACTATTTATATTTTGTCAAGTGCTATTTACATATACACACATATATCAAATCTTTCACACACACTGAACATGATTTACCAAAAACTTTGCATATGTAAATACTCAATAACAAAAACCACAGAGAACTTTTGCTCTGTTTACTCTACTCTGTGTTTGTTTCCGGACAGGAACAAATATTTACCTTCACTATTGGATGAGACGTTCTCGTAGATTGTTTCTGAAGTGTGAAGCAGTGGTTACCAGCTGTGTAACTTTGGCAGGTTCACTGAGGGAGCAGCTGACGGAATGATGGATGGAACGCGACTTTATGACGTCAAGATGGAACATACGTCACACATTTTAACCGCGTCACAGAGAGCCCGCGCGCACGCCATGGCGCACACACACAAACACTTACGTGCACATGCGCACTACACGCGTGCGCGCACACATCCCTCTGAAATGCATTTTGCTTGTCTTGTCTTTAAAACGCGAAAAAATAAGAAAATACAATTAAGTAGAATATGAAATAAATATATAAATCAGCTGAACGCAAAAGGTAGCATTACTTAAACCTGCATTTTCCAAACCTCTCCTCCAGCACCACTTCTCCTGTATGTTAGATCTCTCCCTGCTCCAACACAGCTAATTTAAATCGCTATTAACTCCTATAGCTGCTTAATAATCGGTACATCATTTAATCCAGCTGTGTTGCAGCACAGATAGATCCAAAATATGCAGGACAAGTGGTGCTGGAGGTTTGGGAAACGATGAGTTGAATCAAATATTGATATGACAGTAAGGCGTCTCCTGTGTTGAGTGAGATAAAATTACTTTTTTTAAATTATTATTATTATTTTGGCTTATTAATTAAATTTCATGAATCTCCTGTAGGGATGTAAAAGATGTCATATCCAATATGCCAATATATAACAACTCATTTTGGCCAATAACCAATACCAATATATCTACTTTTATCCCCAATTAATTTTAGTTATTATCAAGTGTCTTCTATCATGGAATTTAAGTCATATTACACATTCTCTTATCGTGAAGGCCCAGCAGCAGATGGAGACATAACAAGGCTGTTCAATGTCTGTAATATTTCACTCATTGTGCAAAAACTCAATTTAGGGTTGATGTTTTGTACCTGTTTACTTTGTCAACTGAAAAAAAATTTAAAGGTTTAAAAATAACATGCAGAGATCCGCATTATGGCCAATTCCGATGTTTTATTTTAAAGCCAGTATATGCTGATACTGGTGATATGCCAATATTATCATGTATCCCTAGTCTCCTGTGTGTTTGTCTGAACTAAGTTAACCAGGGACACATCGCATTTATCCTTTTTTCTCCTAAGCCACAGTTTCCCCTAACATTTTGCTTTTTCAGCATTTGAATCCCTTTGAAATTGCTGTATGAACAGATGACAGGAGCAACTTCCTGACAGTGATGGAAATTTTGGTCTCTGTGGGTTAGGGAAGGGAAGGGTTAGGGAGACCATGGGTGGGACAGAAGTCACAAGAAACACGTGATGAATTTGGGCTATCAAGTCCCAGGTCGAGTATAGTTGCTCCTCTGAGTTGGGCGGTGCTTGATTGTGGCTCGATTCTTTTCAATATGGCTGCCAGGTCACAATCTTTCCAAACCATGGATGTATTATAAGGAAGTCTAAACAGTCCCCTAAATTATGTTTCTGAAAACATTTGGGGCAAGAAAATGACATTGTAGTGACAGAATCTTGATTCATATTTGGTCGCGCTGCCTACTCTGACCGCAGTTCATGAGCAGTGATTGACATGATTGAAAGCTGTGTTTGAGACTTATCGGCTCTGATTAGTTATTGAACTTAAGTCGCAGTTGATTCTTGCAAATAATAATAATTATTATTATTGATTATTGGAGATAATCTGAGACGTGCTACTGTCTGGATGTCTGGATGTTACAACAAATATGAAAAAAAAATTCGATAAAAGTTATCAACTACAGCTTTAAACTCAGTCAGTACATCATGTAAATGCATTTAGTATGACGTGGGAAAAAAGTGGGGAAAAACTATTTTTCCAACTTTAAGACACCTTACATAAAAAATCCAACTTTAAAATGCAAGGTAGAAGGTGTTAAATTTTGATTTCGTTTTGAGAGGCAGTTTCCACTGCTTTTTGATGCCCTTATTTTTTTATTTTTGAATTTTACATTAATTTCCACCTTAAGGTTTAGTATGAAATATTTTCAGACACAAACAGTGACTGGATTTATTGCTTTATTTGCATTTGGACACATTTGCTAGGCAACAGATATTTATATTAAAAAAAAACATACCTATGACTTGAACATTTTGGGGCTTGTACTGGGTCGAGGTTACACACATTTTGTAGTCTTGAATTATTACTGGCCTTATTTTAACTGAAATAAGGCATACAGACATTGGACTGCACTCATCACACCAGTTAGTGTGTTACAGTTACAATTCAGTAACAACTGCAACAAGTTCCCTTTCAGTGGTAAAACATGTTCACTGTATTAAGATAAACAAAAACAAAAACATCGGCACATAACAGTGGTTCACTAGTGCAAAGTTAAAGGACCATAGCAGAGTTTTTGTACGTTTTAGCTCATTTACCACAGTCATGTACAGTTAATATCTCACCACCATGATTCAAAGCAGATTGTTGTGTTTTTGTCAACCTTTCAGGCATCAAATGTTTTCTATTTGTGTTACTAAAATATTGAAATCATCTTGCAGTGACTTAAAACGTAGGCTAATTTACATCACGTCTGCGCTGACTTTCAGTTATGTTAGCTATTTGTGGAAATGAAGAGCAGACTTTTCACTTTTGCATGACTGTCTGTGATGGATTGCCTTAAACCAGATCTCATGTTTAAGCTTGCACAGCGGGAAAAAACGCACTTCAGCAAGACAGCAGGCCCTAAAGGCAGCAGAGTTGTTCTGACTCCGTAATACAAATACAACAGAGATGGGCTAAAAATGTTTTGTTTGCCAAGAGAATGGCACTAAAGAAAGAGTCATAGATAGAGTCATATAGAGTCAAATAGTTCATCATTTTGGGAAGAAGAGGGTCAATAAATTTCATGGCATATGCCCAATAAATCTAAATATTTTCTTTGTGTTCAAATGGAAAGTTTAAAGTTGGCAGCGAAGGAAAGATTGGAGATTGCCTAAACAATTACGATTCTTCCCCAGGCAAGCATGAATGTCAACACAACATTTCATAAACTTGTGGAAACTATACTTGAAATATCTTGCCTGAGATGTTTTTGGGTTTAGAGCTGCTGGTAACACAAAACAGACGGCATCACCTTATTTCCTTTTGGAAATTGTGACGGACATTTTACACTTATGTTTTATAGATAAAATGATTAATCAAGAAAATAATCAGCCAGTTAACAGATTATTAAAAAGACTGCTAGCTGCAGTCCAGTAATAAACACACTAATATTTTAGCCTTTTCTTAGAACTTTATAGTAGCTAGTTGGGCTAAAAAATGATTAATCAATATTAAAGATGAATGTGAATGTGCTCTAAATTTTATGGCAAACTGTCACAATAGATTTCTCATCTTTGTGCACCAATGACAAGTCCAAGGGTCAGTGAAAATATGAGGATTCATCCTCTGGGGAGCATGAATGTTAAAAAAGGAATTTTCATGGTATTATGGGCAGTTAGCTGCAGAGATATCTTGGAGGGAACCCATCAAACTTTCCATCATTAAGCCCCACTGCCAGAAGAGCAACAATCAAACAAAACTACAGGCTGCATTTTAAAATTTGATTTGTAGTAAATGGGCTAAAAACAACACCACAAAAACGATCCTTTAACTCACGTAACCTCCAAGCTGCTCCATGCAGTCAGTGCTGACAGACTGTAATTCCCTCTGCCTCAGTTCCATTCACAACCGACCTCAATGACCTGCGGCCTCTTGGGTTGTAACTTGGCGTAGTAAATAGTGACCGGCATAGTTTCGAACATTCACATCTGCAGTTTGAAACACAGAACTGAAACATTTTATCTCCTAAGGCACATTTTCCCAATCGTTTTTAAATGCTTTTTGTGTAAGCGATGAGTGGTTGTGCAGTCTGTTTTGGGGCTCAGCAGCATTTCTTCCCTCTCTTCCTGCGATCTCTGTCCCTTTGCGCGTTGATATTGACGGTGTCCTTCTCCCGCTCTCGTTCCCTCTCGGCTCTGTTCTGGCTCTGCTTCTTGGCCCGGAGCACCATGTGGGTGAAGGCCATAAACATCTGAACAAAGCAACATTCAAAACTGAGTCTTCAAAGTGACTGGAAAACAATTGGTGGATTCATCAATTAGTAAATTGACAGAAATTTAAAGGTGGGGTCAGCGATTCTGGAGGAAGATAACGCACCATAGAGGTAAGCATGTTAGCATGTGACAGATTTAAGGCAGTGGGTACCCACTGCCTTTCTCTTTGGACATCACTATGTAGGTTTCATTACAGATTTGTGCAAAAATTAAGTACTATTTTCAAATATGATAACATACAACTGCGAGATGTCTGTTTCCATTAGGTGATGTTATGCAACTTCTCCTCTCGCGATAACATTCCAAGAAGCATGGTGATGGATGTTCAAAACATTAGCAGGGTTATTTCTAATGCAGCCACCGCACATTGTCATTATTTTCAATCGAAGGCAACTTAGGCGTGTTACGTGAGCAATATTGCAATGGCAAGCCCCTTCGGGATGATTGGCTTAACTTTTAAAGAGTTATGTGATGCAGTAACACCTCTTGTGGCGCCTACTGCATCATGTCAGAGGGAGCCAGTCCCTACTACTTCAATTGCAGTTTTGCAAAATATGGCTTTTTTTAAATACCATCTCATGCAAGCATAGAAACTTAAATGGGAGCTTTCCAAAATTGACGTTTTTCCATTTGGCATATTTCGTATTTGCAATTTAAATTTGTGCAACTTGAATGGAAACCCACCTAATGATTTTTCCTCTTCTCCTCTGTTATCTTAACGATCACAAACACCTTCTGTTGCTATTTGGCTGGAATAGTATTTAGTAGACTGTGTATGAACACCGGATTTTTTTTTCAGTGCAAACACAGAATGGACAAAAAAACAGATTCTGAGATTACATTTGCTGGATTTGACAAAAAGCGCATTGTATTAAAATCCCTGACCGCATCTTTAATCTGCAACTAAAGTATTTGTTTAGGTCATTTTTAAAGTATAATGGCTATAATAACATCTAAAATTTGAATACTCACTATGTGTTTTAAGTCTTTTATTAAAAAAATATTCATAAGAAGAAAACTTTTTGGGCTTGAAAAGTGGACATGTTGGAATATACTATTAATTGCAGCCCTAAAATTGTACAAAAAGAAATCATGTAGTATCTATACATATATCTATACCTCAGTTACATTATCTGATAAACAGAATGAAACTCTGAAATATCAAATAAAACCTGGATGACTTTTAGGGTTACCTCTTCTACGTTTATGTTCTCTTTGGCACTGGTCTCAAACACCCGAACCCCCATCGACTCCCCAAAACGCACAGCATCCTGGGTATCCACCTGTTTCCTGGCAGGGTCGTCATTTTTGTTTCCCACTGTTGGAGTGAGCAGGAAAAATTACCTTTATTTCCACTTTCTTTAAGAACTGGAACAATTTCAACCTTTTATCATTTCCATCAAAATGCAGGAAAAGCCCAACTAAACCAACAACACATTATCCTGTTAAGTATATAATGTGTACACCTTGTTTTTTTGAAAAAAAAAAAAAAGAGTTTTTTTTCAAACTCATTTTTATTCAACCACAGAAACCTTGTTCTAATTTTGGTTCCTGGATAATAAAAAGTCCCTGCACCAGAGCTGCCACACAGAAGCAATGAGACTGTTTAACCAATAAATGTGCCGCTCTGAATGTTTAACATGAAACACAGAATTCTTCTAAACAGTAACGCAGCTGACTCACCCAGGATCTTGCAGACGTTGTCACAGTTCTGGGAGATTTCATTTAACCACCTCTTAACATTTACAAACGACTCTGGGTTTGTCACGTCGTAAACTATAATGACACCATGTGTGTTTCTGTAGTAGCTGGAGAGAGAAAGATGGAACAGAATTAATCATGTGATATGCCATCAGGTTACAGTCAAAGTGAGGAGAATTCCTGAACATAAAACCAGCTTTGGTCTGGAGATAATTACGTTGATGTGATGGTTCTGAATCTCTCCTGGCCCGCTGTGTCCCAGATCTGCAGCTTAACCCGCTCTCCATCGATTTCTACTGTCCGGATCTTAAAGTCCACGCCGATGGTGGTGATGTAGCTGCCTGCAGACCAGCGGACCAACAAAAATCAGAAAAAAAGACAGCACAATAACCCTGTACTGTATCTGTGTGCAGGAACATGACCTGCATGCATCAAAAGTAAGCATCATGATGAAGACAGCAGATAAAAGCATTTACATCAGATCAGGATTAACACAAACAAGGTGAGATCTTGTAGCTACATCTTGAAAGCACAGATATATATAAGGAAATATGCTTCCTTTTTTTCCCAATGTGGGACATCATTTTTGTGGTTTGACCAATTCAAATAGCAAACAATAATACAATCAATTACAAACCGTTTCTGATAAAGAGCTCATTGGCTGAAAAATAAACTTCATGAGTTTGTTTGAACCTCAGGCCCTCTTGATTTAAAAAGTTTGTTTACATTCTAACTTCCATTTCTCTTTGTGTACAGAACTGAACTGCCAGTCAGAGCGATGTCACTCTGCCGGTTCCGACAACATGCTGAATCGACCAAGCAGCCGCTAAAGGCTGACAAGTAACAACGGTGCAGGAAAACACCATGAAAACTCATGAAAACAGAAGCTCACTAATGGCTTGACAATGAACACCAGCCAATAGCTTGGTGTGTCTGCTGCCTGAGGTTTTGGGACGTGTCCCCCAGTGTTCCCACACTGTTCACACACTTGTTGAACGTTTTTCATTTGATCCAGCATGTTGAATTGGCACTGGAGCCAGCAGAGCCCATCGGTGAGAGAAATCCCTCTGATTGGCAGTTCAGCTCAGTGCACGCAAAGAGAAACAAAAGTGAGGAAAGCAAACAAACGACTTAAGTCCAGCTGGCGTGAGATTAACACACATGTGTTTAGAGTTCTAACACAAAATTTCTAAACTTTTCAATTACTTTTTTAATAACTTTTTTTTTTCTTGTCCCACTTTCACTGCTTTTTTCAAACGTATTAGATTCAAATTCTACTCAAAAATTTCAGGTAGCTGACACACACGATGGAATGGAAAAATGGAGAAACGTATATGACAGTAAATAAAATGTCAAATTTAGAGCAACGTCACATCAACAGCTACAGAAAATACATTTTCTGTTATGTTAAATTACTTGGAACACAATCCATGGAAGAGTACTGGAACAATTTCATTACACAGTGCACAAAACAAAATTTACATAACTTTTCCAAATCTTTAAATTGATTTTTACTAATTCCATGACTTTTCTGGGCCTGGAAAACATGATTTTAAAATTCCATGACTCTTCCAGGTTTTCCATGACTGATGACTGTGGGAACCCTGCTTGTTGTACAAGGTAAGATTATGTTTTTTGTCCATGAACTCTTTAACAGAACCAGTTCATAACTGTTGATGTTATTGTATGTTACCACACAGTAAATATCATTTGTTCTTTTAACATAAGGCTGTGTTCTGAAATTTGTCCTGTCAGTCTTCCAGATTCCCTTTGTGAATAATGAAAATATGCTACTGCCGCCTGCTGCTTTGGAAAATTATTTCCTCTGACATATGCACAGAACACAAGTGCTAGTAGGCCGTTAGCTGTAGTCTTTGCACTGTGTTCAAGAGCAACTTTTTGGTCGATGTGAGGCAACACAACAGTCGGACTTCATTGCCACTTTAAGCATCTGTGAGGTATGCAATGGATTTTGCTGGAAATTGCAAGAAACATGCTATCTTTCAAATGGACATAGCTTTGTATGTCAGATAATTTAATCTCATAAATATGTTTAAGGAAATCAAAGGTTCTATGTTTTGTGTGCCCATCCTTCCCTCACAATGTCAGCATGTTGTCTGAGCAGGTTAGGACAGCTCTGCGTAACTCTTCAGGTGATAAGATGAGTTGACTTGATAAAATACTTTTCCTTCCTGCCTCGAAGAAGACTATGTGTGTCACTCTGGAGTCATTTGACTTGCAACAAACTTTGGTAACTCACCAGAGAAAGAGTTGTCTGCAAAGCGTAGCAGAAGACTGCTTTTCCCCACATCTGAGAGAGAGAGAGACAGATCAGAGAGACCAAATTAACAAGCAAATAACTGAGAAATGAAAGTGACCAATGAGGAACAGGCAAGCCAGTTACTGTATATTTACTGTAGGTTTACTATCAGAAAGTCCCGAGTGACAGACTTCTTCCAGGCATGTCATAAAATATGCAGGATAAGGGCAGGATAACAAAAGTGAAACAAAGCAAAAATTAGGGCAAAGGTTGAAATCCTACCAGAGACAAATAAGTGATTAAAGAGAAACTGCTATCCTTAAAAAACTGTCCTAAATAATCTGCAGAAAATTGCCCAAAGAGAACCAGTGGAAACTTGTCAAAAGAGACCTGACAAACCAGAATAAAGTGGTAGTAACTCAACCATGACCATGTTTTACCCATAAACCCAAAAACAACCCAATACAATTTCTGTGTAACTAAAGAGGAAAATACAAGTCCAGAAGCACAGATTTCTTGCATTTGCTACATGGATCATTTCTGCATGTAAAAATGCAACAAAAATATTTAAGTAATGGTGCTATTAAAATCAAATTGCACTGAAATCTCCTGATATATGACAATATCACATTTGATCTACATTACTATAGAGTCCAAAAATTGTCAAAACAACTACCACTAACAGGCTGCCTGACGAGTCCAAGAATTTTGTAAGAAAATATTAATACATATCAGTAAATACTGTTACATATTTTTAAAAACAAGGCTAAGCAAACCCAGTTAAGCCAGAATAACAACAAAACTTATGCGAACCATCAGAAACTGAAAACTGTAACTCTCTGACTACCAGACACTGAATGCTTTTAACGGGTAAAAGTGCACCCTGACCATTCAAAAGTTAAACAGATGGAGCTGTATTTTTTTCTTATGATAAAGATGACGCTGGGGTTATTAGGAAATATTTCCAGACATACTCTTCAAGGAAACTTTTCAAAATTGTTCTCTACAGGAACATAAAAGCCTGATGATATTATCACTGGGAATTCACCTGCATATAAATAAATCCTCTAGAGTAAAAAGGTAAAACAAAGCCCTGAACAGGGTTGAGTAATAGGAACAAGTCCTGACTTGGAACCATTTCCAAATGTATGAGTAGGGCTGGGTACGGTGTTTGATACCTCTAAGGCATTGCAAAAAGTAACCCAGTTTCAAGTAGTATCGAAACGTCTGAAGTCAAACAAGGCCTTCTTGTGCCCAGATGTAGAGAACAGCCCCTTCCTGACTTCCTACATCAATACTTCCAGCTCCTTTTCCTGGACCTAACCTATCATTGAACCTGGCCTTCACTGTGATCTTAACTACACACCTGTAAAGTTTCGTGACTGCACCATGCACATTTGCAAAGTAATCCTGTTCACAAAATCTTTCCACAGAAAGACTGATAGACAGACCTAAAACACCTGGTAAAAAAACACAAGAGGGCTTTTGTGGTAGTTCCCGTTACAACAGATGTCACCAGGAACAGATTATGCCATGATGACAAACAAACACACACACCAGGTGAAAACAATACCAACTGTTGTGATGCTGTAGCAACTGGAAATGACTATTTGTATGGTTATGCTTGCAGCCAATCATGGCAAGCATTCTTCCATTTTATGAGACGTTTGATTAGCCCACTACTGCAGCGGCTATGACAGTTGGTGGTACAGTGAAGTCCAGGGCAGTATATTTACTGAGTCAGCAGTTCCACGTGTTGAGATGCCAATAAAATATTTAGAGGTATGGCACTACTACACGCCAGTGGCATCTGATAGCATCTGACACAACTGAATTCTTCCATTCAAATGCAGGGTATCAACTTAGATGGGGAAAAAAGAGCTACTGAGCTTCCATCTACACCACTGCTCACTGGCTGTTAAAACACACATGTAGTGAGTACAATATTGTGGACACCAAATGCTCAGATTGATGCAATACAATCGAATAACTGTACAAAAAATAATTTGCTCTTGGTCTAAAAGCACAGATTTTTTTATGTTCCAAATCATATTTACAATTATACAGAATAACCTAATGCTAGATCTTATAAATTATGTAAAAACCAGTGGGAAGTGGCCCATGTTCCAAAATAATCGGATGTTTTGTGACTTCTCATAGTCAACTAAAGACAAAAATCAAAGCCAGAATTAAAAAAAAAGAAAGAATCTGTATCAGCATAAACAAATCACATTGATAGAATTAAAAAAATGTCTAAGCTCAGAGCAGGCAACTCACTTGCCCAGAAAACAGCAGTGACTACATCTGATATCAAAGCAGTACGGCTTATTTCAATATTCCAAAGCAGTGATGTTTAACCCACTTTGAAGCTAGTCTGAAGTTTGTGCAGTTTGAAACTCGCTTAAACAAGCACACAGCTGCTTTGAAATATGAAGCAGTTAATGCTTTGTTTAGACAGTCAGCCAGTAGGTGGTTTGAAACTGGTCTGAACCCTTGCGGGGCATTTCTTAATCAGAGAGTTCACCGAGTCAGACACACACTTTGTGACTTCCAGAAGTGTTGGAGCTGAGGACAGCTGTCCGTGAATGGCACAGTCACTGTAATAAACCGAGCTTTGGTTGCTGATACAACATATATGAACAAAGCGTGTTCATATAACCATCTTCACCACCTTACGTATTCATATAAACTCAGCTCTTTAAGTATATTTAAATTTGACAAAATTAGTAACGGAAAACACGTGCTGATCAAATTCAGACCAGTTTCCTTACTAAAACTAGTTTTGATGTCTTAATGTCTTAGTTTTGTGTAATTCAGAAGATACAGAAATTGGAAATTCATCTCAAATATGTACCCCTATCATTACTTTCAGAGGTATTTCACTGCTGGAAAAATGGCCTTCTTATAAAATTAGGATGTCTATGCAGTAGAAAGACGCAAATACTCTTGAAATTTCTGCCACATGACCAGAGAAATAAGGAAAAAAAGAGATTGTTCCTCAAGAGAAGGAAAACCTACAACTACCAGAATAC
The DNA here is from genome assembly GCF_008729295.1 of Plectropomus leopardus. Lineage (NCBI taxonomy): Eukaryota > Metazoa > Chordata > Actinopteri > Perciformes > Serranidae > Plectropomus > Plectropomus leopardus. The sequence continues at coordinate 5,633,209 of NC_056479.1, read as the reverse complement.
ATAACACCACATCAGAGCGATAAACGCTCCCACTGGTGGCTGATGTAATGCGAACTTGTACATGTGAAACAAAGGCAGCCAGCCAACAAGAAACAATCTTGTATGAAAGTTCAACGTTAAGCTAAAACATTTTTCTGAGAACATTTGAAGTGAGAAATTTGCAATGCAGTGACAGAATTCTGGTTTATATTTGATCAGCGCTGCTTTTATCATTTAATCTCTGATTTTCATCTTTCATATTCACTGTGAAGGAAGCAGTATGGCCCCCACTTTCTGTTCAAAAACTCATGCTATTATAGCTAAAAATGGCACTGAAATTTGTTTCCAAGAACATTTAAGGCTAGAAATAGGCAGTGTAGTAACATAATCTTGATTCTATAATCTGTATTCTCTGATCGTTTTTTAGTTTGATTGGATTTCAGTCCAAGGCAGGTCTGAATCTTGAAGGCAGGCATTAGGAAAATGTGGAAGTACAGCCTGTAGTTTGAGCAGCAGAACTCCACTGGATGACAAGTTTTGCATCAATTTGTGTCACCCCTTTAAAACTGGTGTGTAAAACTGTGCTGTTGTTGTTCACTGCCCTGTGTAAATATGCTTTGTTCTTTCAACATTGGATTGTGTTGTTAATATGCTAACTGGCTAACTAGCATCAAGGCAGTCTTCCAGTTTCTCTTTATGAATGATGAGTACAGATGACCGCCGTCTGCTAGTATGGAGGAGTATTTCCTCTCATGCAGGTGCAGAACATACTGTACGTGCTAGTTGGCTGTCCGTTTGTTTTGTTCATGTGCCATTTTTTGGCAGAGACACAGCGAGGTGAGGCAAAGCAGCTTGGGGCTTTCAATGCCACTTGATTTCTGATGTTGGTTTGGTGTGAGTGGGCCTTAAAAGTCTCGCACTCCAACTTTAAAACAGTGGTTCCAAAACTGAGGGGAGTGCTGAGCCATGCAAACCATTTTCACAGAGGACATTTCTCCATGGCAAAGACAAGTGAAACCAGTGCACTTCCTACTGTAACAAGTCATAATGTCTGATCTGGAATGGTCAGGCTAAGTTTCTTTTTTGTGTAAAAACTCTGCAGGTTTGGGCAATGTTTAACGTGCACTTTTAATTTTCCTACAAACTAGTATGCAACAAGATTAAAAAGAGACAGAGATCTCATGTACTTGATATTATTTCAATAAAAAGCTACTTCTATTTTTACTAGTTTCACCTATATTGTTACCAGTTGATTAAAAGTCAATCAATTTAAATGTTGAATTTTGGGCTTCCTAAGCATGCCAACTACTGACTACATATATTCACTTATAAGTCACCTAATATTGCCATTAGTGACTTCTGGGACTCAATAAACTACATGATTTGATTTCAGATTAATATTGAATGAACTGATGCACTAACTGGAGTCTCCAATGATGAGCAGCTTAAAGAGATGATTGTAGTCCTTCCCTGCCATTTGGAAGGCTTCTCACTGTATTTCCAAGTAAAATCAGTTTCATAGAAGAGAGTTGATTCCTGATCTCCCCAGTGGTTGTGTTTTTCTTCCTTCCAATGCTACGAGCTCAGTGTAGCACAAGAGTTTGTCCAAAAGTTGTAGGGATCCTTGTGCCAATAAGAGCACATTCCAGTTGAATTTCTGCAACTTTAAGTTTTGGTTTATCCTTAAGAGTTTCAGTTCAGATGTTCACATCATTCGTTTTGGATTCACATTGAAACCACAGCAGGCAGCAGTGTTTCTGATGATTTCTGCATTTATGATTCATGCTTGATGGCCGAGAGCTGCCACGTGGTTCCACCTTGGTTCCAGTTCCACCCAGTGACACTCCAGGAGGGGATTTCCAACTTGTGACCACTCATTGATTTTTTGAACGTTCACAGTTGTGTCAGTGCAATGTGGACACTCCTTCGTTTCTCCTTTGGATGCAGTCCCACATTTAAGGAAACGTCTTCACAGAGGTCTATGCATGTAAACACTGGAAAGGCTCCAAAATAGTGGAATTTGGCATTATGTGGTTATTGCTCTGGCAGCCAAATGTGCAGGTGACTTGACAGCTGATCATAAATCCAGTTATTGCCCTGAACTCCTCCACTGCTCACTCATTAACACCATCCCTTTTTATAAAGGAGCAAGAAACTGAGATGTTCCTCTTTTTGGCTGCAGTTCAGTAGTGGTTACATATGCTGAGGTTCCTTTAAGCTGATCCCTTATCTTCACTTCAGTTCCTCTGGTGGTTGGGTGAAAAGTCAACTGTTCCCTGTTTCATGACATTAGGAGGGTTTTCACTTCTTGCTTCTCTTTAGCCCAGGTTTAACAAGGTGCTAAACAAAGAAAGAGGAAAATAATAAAGGGGTTAAAAGAAAACACAACAATCAGACTAACCACTGTGCAGTGGTCAACTGTAACTAAGTACATTTAGTAAAGTACTGTACTTAAAGCCCAGTGTATAGGATTTAGTGCATCGATTGGCAGAAATAGTGTATGATATTCAAGACTACTTTTTCCTTGATTTAAAATAAAAAAAATAGGAATTGCTGTGTTTTCGTTAACTTAGAATGAGCCATATATATCTAAATATGGAGTTGGTCTTCTACAGTAGCCCAGAATGGACATATAAAAACACTGGCTCTAGATAAGACTATTTACATTTTTGTGTCGACCATCATCATTATTCTCAATGCTTGGCACACAAGTTTCAGTTGATTGCAATCTGAAACTCTATACCACTAGATTCCGATAAATCCTATATACATATTGAACCTTTCAGCACAAATTTGAAATACATGTACTTTACTTGAATATTTCCAAGTCATGAGACTTTATGCCTCTGCTCCTCTACATCTCAGAGATAGATGATGTACTTTTTACTCCCCTACATTTACTGAGAAGCTTTAGCTACTTTGCAGATTAGTTTTTCATTCCCATCCTGTCCACTGAAAACCATGTACCTTCCAGATATGTTGATTTTGAATGTTTTGTCCCTTTCTAACTGAGAAAATTCTCCTTCTTCTTAAGCTGAATTAAATCTCTAAAAACCCTCTTGGATCAGCTGGAAAATGCATCATGACAAAGCTGAAAAAGTCTGTTTTTCTGACATCCTCACAGGACAGCCACGCTGCAAACATATTATGATCTTATAGAATATAATGCACTGCTGTAGATTAAACTACCTGACAGTACATAAAGTGGTTAATATGAGCACAGCCTTAAACATCCACAGCTGTAATATGCAACTTACACATTATAATGCAACAGTAGTATTAATCAAAAAATATATATATATGATATATAACAGTCAAACACTGACAAGGAACATTTTACTGTACAATAACTAGTTTTACTTTTAGTACTTTAAATAGATCTAGCTGATAATACTTGCCTACTTTTACTCAAGTAAATGCAGGACTTTTACTTGGAATATGTTCACATTATAGTATTAATAGGCTACTTTGACTTCAGTAAAGGATCTAAATACTTAGTCTACTACTAAGTCATCTGCCACTTAGCTTATCGGTTATTTTTTTATTGCTGTATGCATTGTGTGCCCCTCCTTACCTCCCTCCCAGCTCCTCAAACAACAGCTGAGTCACTAAATATAACTTCCTCATCCTGCTTTATCCACCCCCATCCTATAACTAAAGATGCTCTTCTAAACCGTCTCTGCCATGACTTAGCTGGGAACAGCTAGGTAGCACCAATGAAAGCTCGCTGTCTGTCCAGCTGTCATTGCTTTTGCATGGCTAGCACTAAAGGCTGGACAGGGACGTCATGTTAAAACAGTGGAGTATGGCTGGCTGACGTTGGGGCAGTTTTCCATGAAAACAGGAAAGGCTGCCGCTGCCTTTGAAAGTAATCTGTGGGACTTTGCTAATGCGAGCAATTCTAGCTCCAGTGCGTTATGTTTTGCATGCCAGGAAAATAACGCTGCCCGTCGCTTCAAAAGCTTGTAATTAAATGATTATTTGTATACCAGCAAAGATGAAAACGCCGTAATAAACGATTTGGTCATGAGTCATTTAGGCTTAGTTTGAATCCCCCAAACAGAATTTGCATCAACACTGTGTGGAGTACAGAAAATAATTTACTAAATGTTTACTTCAGTACATCATTTCATATCTGGAGATGACGAATTGTAGTATGACTCTTATCGTTTGAGAATAAGAGTCTTAATTAATTAATTATGGGGTACAAGCACTTGCCAATAGACAAGAAGATTTTTGACAAAGATTTTGAACGTAGTTTGGCGTAAAATCCTACGAACACGAACTGACAACAATGACGGCTGCGGGCCGTGTTGAAAACGAATAAAAATCCAAAACAGCGCTGGTTTAATAAAAGGTCGACACTACATAGATGTTTTTCTGCTGTGAAAGACCTGCTGCCGTGAGACTAATGTTTATTAATCTGGTTGTAGTTGAGCCGTTAAAGCAAGGGTTGTGTGTGAACAACAGTTCATCTTGTTGGACACGTTCTGGGAATGTTACGCCAAGCTTCCTTGGAAAATCTTATACTTTTCGTTAAGAGAGTTTATTGAGGCTAGGCTAACCCTTTAAATTGGTTATATGGATGTGTGAGTAACGACAGAGACGTTTTTCAATTCGGCACACATTAAGAGCACAAATGTGGGTTTGTTTTTGCGTCAAACAAGTTCATTGTCACCTTGGTTTTGGCTACTACTGACTAACATAACGTTAGCTAACGTTACATCGTTGGTGGTATTGCCTGAGCAGTGTGAAACAGCGAATTAAAGTTAAGTGAAATTTTCCTAAATTTTAACACGGACTTCTTTAACCGGAGTAGCAACGAGACCGTGACAATTCAAGAAAATGAAAATTCGTGCTTAATAAGATGCAACTCGCTGCAAAGAAGTCAAGCGACTCTAAAACTCGCAGATTTGTTATTAAGTCTGGAGTGACGGTGTCTGGGCCTGACCCCGGCCTGCCACTGACGTGCTCCAAACACCAAGACGTCAGAAAACTTCTCACTCCTCGGCGAAACTTGGAATGAGACATTTTTACAAACGAACAGATAAATAAAACTTACTTTGGTTACGTGTCTGTTGCTGGTACTCGGTCACTGGGTCATGTTTACGGACCCGCGGTTGACGTTGTTTTTGTTCCGGTGGAGTCCGCTAAATCACCGCTCCGGTCGGAATGTCTCCCCGCCGACCACACCTGACTGTCTGCAGCTGATGACCCGCTCTCATCATCTGATGCTGCGTTCACGTCATGTGGGAAAAAAACCAACGCTACACACAACCGCTGTGTGGGTACAAACTCAGGCCCCACTACTTGAATTTTTTATATTTTGTTCGTGGAAGGTCATAAAAATAAATGACAACACAAACTATATATGTATATAGTTATGCTTGTAATTCTGTATATAGATTTACTACATTCTCTTTAGATTCAGTTTATTAATTTGCAATTACTATCTATTGTATCTTATTTACGCTATATTCCATCCCTTATTTTAGCGTGCACCATTTATGTTTCGATATTATTTTTCTTTTCTTTCTTTTTAATATAAAGCAGGTATAGGTGTTATATAAAAACGATGAAAGTGTCAAAGCTCACCCACAGAGACATGCGTACAGTCTGCTACACACTGCAGAATGTTACAAACTAAACTAAAAAGACAGGTGCTAAAACAGAGTGCTCCGACAAAATATGAGTACAAGCAGTGTAAAAATAAAAGTTTTTGAACATTAATGCATGTAAATATGTTTTTGTGGAAACTGAAAATACAAGTATGAACCTGAAAATGATAAATAACTTGAACTTAATTAATGAATTCTTAGTGTCTGTGATATAGATTTAGGATATTTTGGGATAAGGCTTGTCCTATATTAAACACAGTGCAAATGTCAGCTCTGACAAATTCATAAACAAGATCCGAACCATTTTCTACATTTTCTTTGCACCAAAAGGTAAAAAAGCATCTAGTACACTTTACTTACACCGCTTTCACAAGACCGCTTGAGCTTTAATCACAAACGCTAAAATACAGTGCTGAATTGGTATTATCTGAGATTTGTGTGAAATGAAACTACCAGTTAAGACACACCTAACAATGATGTCGCCATCCCAGTTTCAAAATTGCAACATCAGCCAAAACCAGTGTCCGGTCACAGTTTACATGAGTAATCTTTCCGTCTTCAGCCTGTTCACCCTCATACAAACAGCTTGGACATGTTGTAAAAATGTCAGAAAAACATAAGAAGCTATGAATTAGAATGAATCCCAAAGAAACAGTTTAGTATACCTGTCTTTGTACAAGATTTAAAGCTGCTCAATACCTAAAATGTGTCTCATACATATAATTACATACACACAGCTCAGTTGGGGTAACAACCTCTTTAAATATGAATTTGACCTAAACTTGACTTAAAGTCACTTGAAAATTAGAAAAAAAAAACATACATATTTCTCATCATCTAATTTAAGCTATATGTTGTTTACTCTAAGAAATACTAAAGATGTACAAGAAAGATACTAAGATGCCTGTTTTATGACTGCAGAGTTTAATAAAAATGCATAGCAACACTATCTACTATTGCAGTTTCAAATTACATGCTGTGGGTTTTAACTAAATTAAATCACTTTAGTTAAATTTGTAATGATGGGCCTACAGCATTGACAATGTTTAGGGATAACACAAATATCTTCGAATGTATCGAACATTTTTACTTAACAAATCCCAACAAAACCAAAATTAACAGTTTCTTAGTCTCTCTCAACCTATTGAACACATACATTTTTAAAACCAACTGGCAAATATATGAAGGCTAATTATTTCCCAAAACAGCTGACTACTGAAGATCAAAAATAATACAGGAGAAAAAGGTGCATTTGCTGGGGACTATTTTCAGCTGCGGATTGATCCACATTTGGTGCTCTAGTGAGTATTTGGGGTAGCAGGAGTTGCGTGTGAGATAGAGTCAAAGATCAATGAAGAAACATGTCACCCTGCGCATCAGTATGGTCACTTAATGTGTTAATAGTTTTTGGACAGCAATGGAGCTCTATTGGCACAGAGGAAGAAGATAAATCAGGCTTTAATACACAGTGTACTTTTCATTAGATTTGTTGATAAGAGGGAAAATACTCTTCACTAAACCCTATACTTTACGGTTAATGTCCCACAGTAACCAAATAGACAGATTCCACACAAATAAAATGTACAATTGCCTTTAATTAACCATTTTCAACAAAGAAATTAACCACATTTCAGTTTCTGCTCACATTAAATGGAAATCTGAGTCTGTTACATGATAATAACCAAAATACAGACAGCTCATATCTACAGATAGAACGCAACAAACAGTACAAGTACAGAGGAACATTGTTAGGGTTACATTTTACTTAACTGTGTTTGCGTGTGTGAATGTGTACGCTTCTTATTGAGCTCATAAAAAGAAATGTACAAGCCAGCCTCGGGTCATCGCTGCTTAAAAAACAAACGCATTGTTGATTACTGTGTGGTGGCTCAGAACCAAAACGACTCCTCTGACGTTCGCGGAGGATTATCTACTGACCGCTGGCTGTGAGGTCCATGTTATAGTCCAGTTCAAACCAGCCGGAGGTGAACATTTAAACAACACAGAAGGAGAAGTGAAGGGCCTGAAGCTGACAGCTCATTTCCTTCGTCTGTTGCTTGATGAGCGGCTTGGCGACTGCCTGCTGCCACTCCTACGAGGAAGGAAAAAGAGGAAAATAATTTTTTTTTTTTTTTTTTTATAAAAGGTGTCAATGGTGAACTGTCAAATAAACATTTTTGTAACAAGCAAACAATAAACAAACAATAAACAAACACGAAAGCATCAAACAGGAAAAAGCTATAAATCATGATGATACATAAACTTCATGAAGCTAGCTTTTTACTGTTTGCTTTGAAACACACAGGATGATAAGAACTGGAACTAGACTGCTTTGGTAAAGCTGTTGACACGCTCTTTAATAGCCGTGCACTGACTACAGACCTGCGGCTCGGCGAGTGCTGTGCTGCTCTCATATACCTTGGAGGAGAATAGCTGAGCGAGCGAGAATCTCTCAGTGAATCAGCCGGCACCCTGCGAGGCATGGCGGGACTGTGAGGGAGAAACAGAACTGTCAATCAAAGTCTCAGAGCAAAACATTACTGAAGAAGTCCTGTTTAAATTTCATCACAGGTAAAAGCTGATAGCCAAATATCAGTTGGGGATGTAGTAAGTGCGGCAAAATCAATGTTTTAAAAACATTATTTACTTATTGAACAATCAGTATTTTCATCCCGTCATGAAGAATCTTTACAAGGAAGAATGAGAAGCTAAACGCTGCTGATGTGAGAGCCGTCCTCAGTGTTGTCCTATTCCAGCTGCTGATTCATGGACAATCAATACGGCTCGACCCAATGATACCACAGTGGATTGTTATACATGATATGAGGATCCTCAATCAATGCATACATATATTAATCTCTTGTGTATTTTTAAGCTGTGGTTCTATCCAAGTCATTAAGGAGTTTGATGGTAAGTGATTCAGAGAGGAAACCTGAGAGCTCATCATGCTGGATTTTAGACGGGTGAGTTGAGTCAGACCAGTACTTTATTTTAGGGCTGATAAATAATACTGCATTTACAAAATTTGATCAACAATAAATATTAACCGTTATTAACAATAATTATATTTTTTTAAGGAAATGTTTTCATAAGTATCATTGTACAGAGTAAAATGTGAAAAAAATATTAGTTCTCTCTTACACCAAGTTGACACTGCACAACTTTAGCCCTGATTTTCCACTTGCCAACACTTTTTGGAGCGCCCAGACAAAAGCTACAGATCAGAGGCAAATCAGCATCGGCTCAGCACTTGCAAATTGGCTCTCAAGCGCTGTGTGTGAACTGATGAAGCCGAGAGGCTCACTAATTCAGCACGGACGCGCCGCAGATTTTCTAGAAGGTTAAATATCTGGACCTGTCAGAGACTTGGAGAACTACAGCCAATGAGAGCTCAAGACACGAGCTTAAAAAGGAGACAAGCGGCACTGCAATGCCTTCAAGGTGTGTGTGTGTGTGTGTGTGTGTGTGTGTGTGTGTGTGAGAGATAGAGAGAGAGAGAGGTAGCAGTGAGATAGGAGGAGAAGGTGGAACAACTGTAGAAAGTGCTTCTGTGCTCTATTAGCCTAATTACTTACTAGAAACGCTGTTTTGTCACATTTTGACTTTGACTCCGTCACTGGTTAGCCATTTTTTTATGGATAAACTATGTAATGAAGACACCATTTCTAATTTAACTCATACCCAGGTATAAAAATCCTTTCACACTTAAAATTCTCACCTATCCACTATTTTTTGGGAAAATGCCCCCCCCCCCCCCCCCCCCCCCCCCAAAAAAAACACCCTTAAAAAAAGGTGGAGTGTTTGTCAAGTGGAAAAACTATGGAGATTTTGTACAACCGGTCACAGATATTTCACAATAATAATTTATGTAGCATAAAGCATCATTTCCATGTACAGCAGCGACAAGAAAACCAGAAATGAAGCTCTGTGAAGTAGCGACTCCAAGTTTTCAGTTGTTTTTGTGTTACCTCTTTTTCTTAGTTTCCTTTTCATTCTCTGACGACGAGGACGAGGAAGGAGAACTTTGAGGTTTGCCTGTCTTCCTGTGAAAAAGCAACAAGGGTAATTATTAATACCTGGGAAGTAATTTATGAATTATCAGTAAAAACAATTGTTTTTTATTATTTGATCTTAAAAATAGAGTCCTGGATACTTCTGTGTCTTGTGCTCTTTTAGTATGTTGGTCTACCCCGTGCACAAGACATCTATTGCACAATTTGTGCAATTTTGTGCGACAGATGTGTGTGTAATTTGTGCAATAGATGTGTGTTGTGTTGTGATATCGGACTAGAGAATAAGTAAAATTGACAGTTATCTCTGTCAGCTCGGCTTACCCTTTGCCTTGCTCCACTTCAGAGTCAGAGCTGTCTGAGGAGGATGATGAAGAGGAGGAAGAAGAGGACGATGAGGACGAAGAGGAGGAGCTGGAGCTGCTGCTCATGTTGTCTTTCTTGTTTGCATTCGCCTCCTTCCCGTTTACAGCGCTCTCTCTTCTGACCGTTTGGTCTGACTGCGGAGGGGCCGTCACTGGCGACTGCTTCCAGCTTGAATCTCGTGACAGCTGTTTGGTTTCTGGTTGGCTGCCAGCTGGAGACCTTCTGGAGGGCGCATCAGAGCGCCTGGAGTCTGACTGGGAGCCTCTCCTACCTGAGGTTGGGGCATGGGATGAGTCTCTGGAGGGATGTGAAGAGGAAGAACGACTTTTCTGCTCTCCGTCTCTCTTCTCGTCCTCTCGCTCTGTTCTCCTGTCTCTCTCTGTTGATGCTTTTGTGTCTTTCATCTCTCTCTGTGGTGATGGTGAGGATGAAGAGGAGGAGGAGGAGCTAGAGGAAGATGAGGAGGACGAGGAGGATCTGCGGGGTTGTGGGACATCTTTTGGGGGCAGATGCTCCTTCACCCTCTCTCTCTCTTGTTCTGCCTCCCTCTGTCTGATCCTCTCTTGTTCCCGCTCTCTCGCTCTTTCTCGGGACAGGGAGTGACTGCTCCTCCTTTGCCGCTGCGGGGAGGGAGAGCGACGGGACCTGGAAGAGGACAATATAAGACAGATGATTTAGATACCCTGTTTTTTACACTGTTACCTGTCTATCTCTTAACTGTCAAACTGTCCAATAAAAAACTGATGAAAATGCCCCCGCATAAAGATTAGCTCTCTGATAACATCAGAGTAAATGATGAGGTTGATAAGAGCTAATCTTTTATCTACAACTTAAAAAAAATCATAATTTGATGCTTCTAAAACAAAACCAAAGCTGACGTTCCAGCACTTTCCTGTGAAAAGCGAGGTATTTTGTTATTGGTTTGTGTATGACCTGTGAAAAAGTGACTTTTTGCAATAAATTATTTGACTTTTTGTTATATTTTGTCAAAGTTTCATATCACATGCACATTGTCATTTTGATTATTTACACACAGGTGTTTTAACTACTTTTTCTGAGTAGCTACCTTTAGTTAACTAGTTTTAATATAGATTTCTCCCACTTGCAGCTTTGCTGTATGTCAGCTTCTTTCAGTGTTAAGTAACTGGTAGCTTACAAAGCTATTCTTTCAAAGTAGCTCCCCAGCACTGGTAATCTGCACGTCAAACCCATGTATCACTAATCAGATATGACATTTATTTAAAAAGGATATTTTGCTAATTTGACGCTAGCTTTGTATCAAAACAATGTGGGTAGTATGCGTAAATGAACTGTGGTAAAACTCCCTCCATTTAACCAGTGCCTAGATGTCCCCTCTTTCCCCCACAGAGAAACTCCTCCCAATCCCGAAAATCTGTCATCTGAAGGAGTTTCGTTGGCTCAAGACTATATTATCGCACTGCCCATTTCTTGCAAAAAATGTTTCCAGAAACATATTTAAATGCCTCGTATAGCTGTAATAGTGAGCGTTTGTGAACAGGAAGTGAGCCCAAGGTGCCTCCTGCACGGTGAAAACAGAAGCCGAAAACAAGATCAGACAGTAAATCTAAGCAGCACTGATCAAATATAAACAAAGATTCGATTTTATTTACTTTTTTCTTATTTATGTTGTATTTTCTATGATTCATTTATCTGTTTCTTTTAACGTGCTCTCTTTTTTTTTCTTCCCCTTAATATGTGGGAGTAAGAGGCATATAGATGTATGTGTGCACATATATGTACATGTGGATGAATGTATGTGCACATATGCAAATGTGTATTCATATACATGCAGGAGTGTGTGTGTGTGTGTGCATATGTACACATATATATGTTGCTTTATATTTGATTTACTCTTGTAAATATATTTCTAAATAGAGTATTTATGTAATGCTGGTTTAAAACAGTTTCAATTATATCAAAAGTGTATTACAATAATCTTTGTAATCAACAGCAAAAAAACTGGCTATGCCATTATTGTATGTAAAATTCTGAAAATTAAAAAAAGAAAGGAAGAAAACAAATATAAAACAAAGATTCTGTCACTGTGTTGTATATTTCTCACCTCAAATGTTTCCAGAAACATGTTTTAGATTCGAGTTTAACTGTAATGCGAGATTGTTTGTTACCAGACAGTCACCATTGTTTCACTCTGACCAGTTCACATTATGTCATCCACCAGCAGGAGATGTGATAAGGTGTGATGCATTCTGGTAGTTGTAGGCTTTCTACCTCTTGAGCTGTTTTCTCTGGTCACGTCGCGGCTATCTCAAAAGTATTTGCATCTTTCTACTGCAGAAAAGGAGTTTTATGTGAGCACTCTCTTTATATCAGTGAAATATATCTTTCAGGGGTAGCCAGGTGTATAGAACAGCAAAGACTGAGTATATGAAGATGAAAGTTTTCATATTACCTGTTGGGGGGGCTTCGCCTTCTTGGACTTCTAGACCTGGACCTGCTGCGCCTTCTTGGGCTTCTGGACCTGCTCCTCCTGGCGATCCGCTCGCGTTCTCTGTCCTTTTCTCTCTCTCTTTCACGCTCTCTGTCCCTCTCCTTCTCCCTCTCTCTGTCCCTCTGTCTCTCTCTCTCTCCGGTCTGACCAGGCTGGAGGAGGAGAGGCTCTCCTGGATCGGGGCAGGGGGTCCTGATACTGCTTTGGTGGAGTGCGACGTGCTGGGGAGGTGGTGGAGGTTTTCTGAGGTGGAGAGTGTGACCTCCTGGCAGAGGGGCTGGACCTTGCAGGCCTCTTGGCTGTGTCCCTCTCCCTGCCCCTCTCCCTCTCCCCAGCTTTGGCCTCCACCCTCGACCGCTCTGCCTCGGCCTCAGAGGAAGAGTATCTGCTGTTGCCTCTGCTGGCGTCGGCTCTCTGCTGAGGGGGGGGAAGGAGGTGGAGTGGGGCTGTCCATTTGTGTGGGGCTATATCGCTCCTGACCTTTTTTGCGGGTCTCTGCAGCAGCTCTGTGGGGAGCGCTGTCCCTCTCACGTTTGTCTCTTCCACATTCTCTCTCCTTCTGAGCTCGTCGAATCCCATCACCCTCTGAAGCAGAGACGGGGCTTTCCTTTCTACCATTGGCTAAATACCGCTGAACTGCAGCACCGATGGCAGATGGCGCACTTTTTGAGGAACTGCTTTTTTTTTCCTTCCCTGCTGCCCTGGCCTTCTTCAGTTTGCCCTCATCTTCAGAGGATGAGGACGAAGAGGAAGAGGAGGATGAAGAGGAGGACGAGGAGCTGTCACTGTCACTATCACTGCTGCTACTGCTGCTGCTGCTGCTACCGCTGCTGCTACTGCTGCTGCTCCTCTGTCTTTTTTTCTCCGCTTGTTTCTCTTTGTCATCCCGTTTCTCCTTCCTCGGAGGGCTCCTTGTCCTCTCCTGCCTCTCGTTTATCTCTGGTCTTTCGCTCCTGCCTTTCTCGGCAGGTCTCGACCCATCTCGCCTACTTTCTGCGGTCGATCGCACAGCCTCGTCTCTCTTTCTGGCGCTCTCTTGACCTCGCTCTCTGTCTTGTTCCCTCTGACTGTTCAGATGCCTGTCCCTCTCGTTAACACTCTCCCTGTCTTTTTCTCTCTTCTCTTCTCGTCTTCCCTTTCTCTTTGCCGCCCATTAGTGATAGGTGCGCGAGAGGGTGGTGACGGAGAGTTGCGGGACTGGTGTCCTCCATCCCTCCTCCTGTCATTTTTCTGTTGGAAAGGGGATACCTCTCTCTCCTGTCTCTTGCCAGTGTCTCTCCTGTTGTCTCTTTCATTTGGTGCCCTTGAGTGCAAATCTCGGTCAGTCCTGCGCTCCCTCTCTCCGCTCCTCTCCCTCCTGGCCCTCTCCTTCTCAGGGGGAGGCGAGGGGGATGAGGAGTCGTGTCTCGTCTTTTTCTCCTGTCTATTCCTGTCTTTTTCCCGCACATTGTCTCTGCTCCTTCCTCTCCTTGCCTCCTGTTTGGGTGGAGGTGGTGGAGAAGGAGAACCAGATGAGGACGAGTCATGTCTTGTCCTCTGAGGAACACTCTCCTTTCCTTTGTCCCTCTTTTCTCTGCTTCTTGAACGCCTCCCTTTCTCTGTTTCTCTGCTTTTTGAAAGACTGCCTTTCTCCACTTCTCTGCTCCTTGAATGCCTCCCTTTCTCTGCTTCTCTGCTTCTGGAGCGCCTCCCTTTCTCCCTCTCATTTTCTCGGCTCCTTGAACGCCTCCCTCTCTCGTTGTCTCTGCTCCTGGATCTCCTTCCTTTCTCCATCTCTTTGCTCCTGGATCTCCTTCCTTTCTCCATCTCTTTGCTTCTGGGACTCCTTCCTCTACCCCTTTCTTTTTCTATGCTCCTGGAACGCCTCCTTTTCTCCATCTCTCTGCTTCTTGAACGCCTCCCTTTCTCTCTCTCGTCTTCTACGCTCCTGGAACGCCTCCTTTTTTCAATTTCTTTACTCCTGGAATGCCTCCCTTTCTCCCTCTCCCTGCTTTTTTCTGTCTGTGGTGGTGGAGAAGGGGATGAGGAGTCATGTCTGTTCTTAGAGGAGGTCTTCTCCATCTCACTCGGCCGCTGTTTTTCTCTGTCAAGATTGGGCCTCTTCTAGACAACAGAGGAAAAATTTGCTGGTTTAATTTTCCACACAATTCTATGTAAATAATAGTTATATGATCAAATGAATCACTTTAAATTTAGTTTGGGAACCTTTGAGCAAAAGACACATATCCTAAAGAAAGTGTGGTCCAGTGCAGCAGCCTCAGCCTTACCCCTTCTCCTCCCTGATGATGAGGGCTGTGCTCCTCAAAGTCTCGTCTCCTCCTGTCTGGGGATCTCCCTTTTCTACCTTCATCAGCTTTTCTTGCAGTTTGGTCCTGTTTACGTGATCTCGGCGGAGCTGGAGATTGGCTGTTATAAGAGGGAAAAAAGGTTTTTAGAGTTTGAAGCATAAAAAAGCAGAGAGCTGATTAATCTGCTGATATCGTGTTACTTTTTTTTGAGCTGTCATTTTCCCTCAAAGTCAACCTGATATTCTCAGGCGCACAATGACATTACCTTGACTTTGTGGAAGAAGCCTCCATGCAAAACAGTGATCAAAGATGAAATATTTTACTGACTTTGGTATTTTGTAATTGGTATTTGACAGGGATGAAAAAATCAAATGTTATTTGTAAAAAAGATACATTAGAGTGGAATAAGTTTCTATTTACAAAATGATTCATAAAAACAAGACCAGGTCAAAACCTAGTTTATGGCTGGATTTCATATGAGACGCTAGAGGGCTTTTTAAGATGGATACAGGAAATGGCAACATTCTGCCAACCACCGGTGTAACTTCATCACTCACACTGGCGGTTATTGGGTGACTAATGGTGCAACTTTATCACTCAGTAAGAAGGTCTCAGCCACAAACTTTCATATTTATAGGGCTGTCCGTGCTTTTGTGGTCCAGTGAATAATTGTAGCTGTACCCAGTGATCAGCTCCTTTCTGCCTGATTCTACACAACACTCCCCTCTTCAGCTCCACAGATACACATTTGTAACACGTCCTATTGGCCAAATCCATTAGTCAGTTGACGTCTGATGCATATCATGAGGTGTCCCTGCCTGGAAAACGGATTTCTATCAAGTTTACCCCAAAACAGTCCAATAAAGGATTCTGTATGTTTACACAAACGTCTCAGCTAATAGTCACTGAATCATACAAATACGCGCTGACCACCACTACTCTGTGAATGTCAGAGGTTGGTCTACATGTCTTTAGTACGTTCTGCTTTGCTGTTACTAACGTCATTAACTTCTCCTGTCTTTTAAAACAAAACAGGCTATGGATGAAGAGTAGTAACTCAACACTCCACTCTTGTTTTTGTTACTAAATCCAAAATGCATCCCAGTGCTTAAAGCTAAAGATACCACAGATGCAGGTGTGTTTACCTCTAGCTCGGTCATCAGATTGGGATACATTTTTGAAACGCAGATTCTCAATAAAGTAATATGTTTATTACATAATCATTATCATAGAATCTCATACCTGTGAGCAGAGCTGGAGGAGACACTCCTGTGTCGTGCTGCCTTTGCTTTTGGAGGACTCAAACTTTCACTCTTCTTTCTTTTCTTCTTTGACACCTTCTGCTTCTCATCAGAGGAGCTTTGGATGGGTGAGGGTCAGACAGGACAGAAATTTAAATGTAATCCCATATATTCAGTACCACTCAACTGCCACAAATAATCCCCCAATTTGTTAAAAGTAAATTACAAAAGCAGGCTTGGCAATTCCAAATAAACACAATATTAACAAAAAGCAGTTTTGCAACAATAGCTGTCGGAAAAAGGACCAAACCTAAGCCTCTTTCCAATACAATTTTCTAT
The DNA here is from genome assembly GCF_008729295.1 of Plectropomus leopardus. NCBI lineage: Eukaryota > Metazoa > Chordata > Actinopteri > Perciformes > Serranidae > Plectropomus > Plectropomus leopardus. The sequence continues at coordinate 5,616,898 of NC_056479.1, read as the reverse complement.
TTACAGTATAAAATGTGCCAGGAAAATTGGGAAAACTAAAATAAAACTACATTTTTTGTGCCAAGACAAAAACAAAGAAACAATGCTTTACTGAATGCTTATATAGCAACACAGATACGATAGGTAGACACAAACACCTACCTGTCTTCTTCTTCCTCCTCTTCTGATGCCCCACTGAAACAAAAATGTTACAGTCAATAATCACGGTCAATGCAAAATAATTAAAAGTAACATTAAAATCCACTGATGGAATACCGTTTCTTTTTCTTCTTTTTGGATTTCTTCTTCTCTCGCCTAGGAGATGGGGACGGACTCTCTGAGCTGCTGACAGAAGGAAGAAAAAAACTGTCACTTTTACTCTTTATCAGGAATCTTTCCGCTTTTATCTGGTTAATTTTCTCACCTGTCTCTGTTCTTGTTTTTCTTCTTCTTCTTCCGACTGCGCTTCTTGGGAGGAGAATCTGAGTTGTCTGAATCTTCCACCAACCTGAGAGAGCAAAGAGAGCAACAGATCTTAAGTCAAAAACAGAAATAACACTGGGTGAAAAGTGAACATATTACACTGTAATATGTGTTTTTCCCCCAATTAAAGGCTTTCTAGGAGTGGGAGGAGTTTTTCATTATGAGAAACAAGGATTGAAAAGGACGGAGGATAAAAAAAACCCCAGAAAGAGTCGTGTATTGAAGTACTTAGCATTCTAGGTAGATCATCAGGGATTAATAATAAATTTGCAAAAACCAGTATGCAAACTGTGCCATGAACTTTTCAGACAAAAGGAGGAAAGACATCTAGTTTTAGTAAAATACTTCCAACAGACAGACATCTAGATTTATTCAAAGAATTGATGATGAGTGAGATTCAAATTTTATAATGAAGGAGTATATGCTTAAATTCATAGGATTATTTTTCCTTTTTACCACAGTGTCAAATTGGGTATTTGAGAATTATGGCATTTCAGTGCTATTGGTTATCACCCACTAAATATCTGATTATGTGACATGCCGAGTATGGTTGGGGACCGGCAAACCACCAGCTTTATGCTTTAGAGTAGCACACAATTTTTAAGAATGAGGACAGAGAGGATTAATCGCTGCAGCGTGTGTGTGTTTGCGAGAAACAGTGACAGAGAGAGGGGAGGACAAGGTGGATTACCGCACAATGTTTCTGTAAGTTATTAATAATTTCAGTCACTCGGGGCTCTGCTTTTGACCCATCTGCTGGAACCTGAGATATTTATGTACCAGTGAATTTCAGCAGTCAGCCCTGCCTATGTGAGCAGACACTGATCGATGACAGAGGCAAACTTGGCAGCGACAACTTGGTCTCTAAAAAAGGTTGCACTTTGCCCATTGGCAGCCTACAGTTCTTGTGATAGAAAAGTCACAATTACACACAGTTAATGGGGCTTTATTAATAAAAGAACTGACTTGACTTGAAGGTTGCCATAGTGGTGCTGTTCATGCGTTAACTGTGGTTTTGTGATTGACAAAAAAATTCAACATGTGACAATGTCTTAAAAAGCAGATGCACTTTGGACAGACATGCAGCATAAACTTTATTCCATCAGCTGACAATTTGGCAACTGTGTCGTCTTCAGAGCTGGAAGCTTGTTTTAAGATTAATGTCTGTATGCTCTAAGAATAAATTACATCCATGAAAACTACCATAACTGGCCTTTCCAAAAACTGTTTTTCATTCAAAATACAGTTTATAAATTTGTAGAGTGAAGGACTAGAAAATTAACTCATCAGGTTGGGTTACTCAAGTAGTTTCAAAATCTCCAAAAGCTGATAAAGCACTGAATCAAATGCACTGCTCTTATCCGTGTTAAAAAACATGGATCATATATTTTTATGGGCTTAGTGTAACTGTACACTAGTGGTTTATTTTCTCTGACTACATGTTAACTTCTAGCTGTGTGCAAAGCTCTTCCTCACAGTATATTAAATGTTCACTTTGTCTTTTTTAAAGTCTTTTTACCAAGGCTGTAAAATGCTGACAATCATTTTTAGCTACATCATTCAGCTGTTACTTTGCTAGATTAAAATGAAAAAGCCATTAATTTGATATGCACTGTGTCTGTGTTTTGTCCTACTCACGTATATTTCTGCTGCTGCAGCCTCTCCCTCTCTATGCGTTCCTGTTCTCTCTTCTCCTTCTCTTTCTCCTTGCGGTCAGCATGGAAGGAAGATCCGTCCACATAGTCGCTGGCGATGCCAAAAGCAGCACGAAGACGGTCATTCTTCTGCTGGTTGGCTGCAGCCAGAGCATGAGTCTCTGTCACCCTGAAGGAAAACAAACAGATTTGTATTACTGACACTCTACAATAACTCAAATAAATCAAATGCTTTAAAGGAACTTTATGTGGCACAGTACATTTGACATATTTGTAATGCTGTTTCAGCCTTCAAAGTTTGATAAAGACAATTCATGTTTTCTAGATTTTATTGCATTTTGAACTCAAACACATTTTTCTGCACATGTTCAATCATGCTGAAATAGTACATGTTGAGCAACCCACTTGTGAAAAAATGTTTATATTTCACCATATTTTTGATTGTAGAAGTATGTGGGTTTAACATTTTAATATTAAAGTGCCTCAATATCGGGGCGCCTGGTGGCTCAGTGGATAGAGCAGCGCCCCATGTTCAGAGGATGTGTCCTTATCGCAGCGGCCGTGGGTTAGAGCCCGGCCTCAGCCTTTTGCTGCATGTCTCCCCTCTCTCTCTACCCCTTTCACACTCACACTGTCCTATCAATTAAAGGTAATAACCCCTCCCCCAAAAAGGGACCTTGAAGTCCCTCAATATTTACATCCTGTAGTATTTGTTTGCACCAATGACAACTAATAATACCTTATGATGCAGCCACAGTGATCACATAGCTTTTATTACATCAGAACTGTCTGTTCATAACTGTTCTTGTCTGTTTTTGCGTTGTGCTTACGTTGGTCTCTCAGTGCTTGTGGGAGCTGGCTCCTGCTTCTCCTGAAGCATCATACGGAAACTGTTCACCTTCTCCTCGATTTCCTCAGCTGAGTACCTGACCGCCCAAACAGAGAAAAGTATTTTACACTGTACACATACCTCCATTGTAATTTGTCTCCAGTTGCAGTCTGGAACTGAATGCACAAATGGTTCATTTCTGATATCACCATTCATGTCAGCAAAACCCGAGGGTCCAAAAGTCTGATGTGAAAATACAGTTGATGTCTTACCCTTGCTCCTCCATCATGTCCTGCAGCTCGGCACACTTGACCTCAAGCTGCCTCTTCCGCTGGTGCTCCAGGATGTCAGCGTTGGGCTGCCTGTTGAGCTGACTCTCCAGCCTCTCCCGGTCCTTCTCATCACGTTCGCCACCACGCTCATCCCGCGGCCGTTTGACCCGCAGGCTCGACAGGTTGCGTTGTACATAGCCATTGGTGCCGCTGCCCCGCGGGGTCGTCAGGCCAATCCCATTGTACATGACTCTGCAAAAAAATTAAAAATAAGGGGGAATTCAGCAATTTAATAGCACAGGGACAAAAATAAGTACAGATAAACAGAGATATCATAAATGAAAAAATAAAATAAAATAAGAGGTGAATACAACTAGCATAACTACTACTAGCATACTAGCATAGAGAAGAAGCAAAAAAAATATGAGCCACTCAAGTGCAATCAAAGACAAAGTTATGAGGTAAAGTAACAAGTTCCCAGGTAGTGTAACATGATATGATTAACAGCAGCGAGTGTAGTCCTATGTAAACAGCACACACCAGAATAATATAGAATACTGTGATTACGCACTATTACTTTGTGTCAGGTATATATTGTGATACAGGACTACAGAGCAGTCAAGTGTGTGGTACAAAAGTATAGTACTAGGTGCAGTGTAAGAGGAGTAGTAATAATAATAATAAAAATGGGTAACATGGTAAGGCACCATCAAAACGTATTAAATTAAATAATACTAGAGGTACTAGGTAATAAAACATTGTAAATTGGGGCATTAATCAATGTTTGTAAAAAGTAACAATCCCATGGGATCCAGTATTGGTTTCCCTTGTCGTCCTGTAATTGTATGGTGTCATCATGAAGCACAGATGGTTCAGAGTGACTATATAAAGCATAAAGATTTCAGGATTTCATTCTAACACAAATCTTTAAATGGGCATGTCTCCAAAATACAGAGTAAAAAAGTCGAATCATTAATACTGAAACCCAACACCCTTGACATCAAACATACATGATGTATTTTAACTTAACAAACATACAATGGAATAGAGATGAAAAACAAAAGCTACAATTAAAAAAACAAAAACCTGAGAGACATGCTATTCTAAGATGGCTGACATATTGACTAGCAGTGTTTCAAGAACATTGACATGGCTGTATTTTAAATCGTGCATAGTATGAAGGTGGCTTACAAAACTGCAGAAAGATAAACTCAGTTTCATGAAACCACAGAAACACTAACTATTATTCAGGCGGCGGCAATTTTTAAGTGTGGCACAGGTCTCTTGCGACTTATCATAGGGATACTGTACACATTCTGAAACACTACGTGTCTCTTGATAGGTCTAATTGTGTATCCGTATTCATATCTTGGGTATGTTTTCATGATTAAAGTTAATTTTATCGTGCATTAACACGTGCGCCAGAACGGGCCTGTTGCTCCGTCTGACTGTACGGCAGCATATATATGTTGACTCAAAGCTGAGCCAAACCATCACATACTACATTGGAATATTTGGCTATAATTTGGTTGAAAGTCACTTCTTTAACTTTTAATTTAACGGGCAAAGCGGTGAATTTAATGCTACATATTTCAAAAAGGCCCAACCACACTTGTGCGTAGCGAACAATTCCCACCTAAGCTAGCAAGCTAACGTATTTGTTACGTACCAGTGTTTTCTCCGACAGCGGAGAGAAAACGGCGTCGAAAGGTATTTGGCGATAAAATAATATCCTGTTAAATCACACAATAAACAGAACTTGTAATAAATTGGGACTTCTGAAATGTAGGGGGGGAAGTAAATACGGCTAGTTAGCTCTCTGTTAGCTGGTCTGATCCCCAACCAGAGGAGGAACGAGATGAAAACCAAGTGACGTCATACGCACGGGACGCTAATTTTAAACTGTGGTGCGTTCAGGTGTTGGGGTAAAATTGTACACTTCTTATAGCTTAATACAAATCTAGAATTGTTAAGAAAAAAAGTATAGATTACGCACAAGACGCCGTCTATTTATATTTCATGATAAATAAATAAAAATATGAATGGGTTTGAGTATTTGAGTCTGTGTATGTATCAAATAGCTATAATTACATATTAGAAAAAGCTGAGTGTGGTCGATTTATCATGAGGGATTTTATGCAAGCATTTGCAGCGTAGGAAAATGTACAAATAAAGACAGTGTAAAAAAAACAAAATAGAAACAATAATTACTAGCAGTAAAGTCCAAAAGGAAGGTGCAAAAAGCAAATATACCTATGCAATGCTAGAAATATAAGCAGGTAAATGGTAAGTGTCAAAAATAAAAGTTTTTAACTGGTGTTTTGAGACTAGATTTTCAATTAACTTACTAATGCAAGTAGTACAGTAGTGAATTATGATCATCAACCTGAGTGCCTCAGAGTCCTCTGTGAGGCAGTTACTTTGTAATTGTTTAGTACCCCTCTCCTTTTTTTAACCTTATTCCAAGGCCCTGTCTTGCAGCAAAGCCTGTGTCAAATTTTAATTTTAATACTTCCAACATCAATATTCAGTTGATAATATGCTTATATAGTTTAAATACTTTGTTTTAAACTAAACTAAGTAACCATCATACAGCAAACCTGATAGTTATCCAATTTTTAAAAGCCTTTTAGTTCATGTTTAAGGAATCTGAGCCAAATATGCTGGGAAAACATGTTTCAGGAGCTCCAGAGCTGTTTTTTTTTTGCACCCTGTTGGTTTTCTCTTGTCTTGATGTTATAAAGCAAAAATATTTTTTCACCTTCCAATATAATTCAGGGGAAATTAAAAAGAAAATGTATTTTGTGTTTCCTGAGATGGTGTACATTTGTCAACATTGTTCTCTAAATCACACCCTAAAGATGTTTATACTTTTGATGATGTCCAGAATTTAAAAATAAATAAGTTATGAATGTAAAAACTCAGAGTGAATCTCGAGGTTAAAATTTGATCTTTATTGGTGGAGCATCAGCAGCCTCAGGCTTGTTTCTCAAGGTTCATCTTATGTTAATACTGCTCCTTTGTGGCAGAGGAGAGAACTGCAGTGCAACCTTAAAAATATAAAGGAAGGTTCAATGATGATATTTGTTTAGCATTTCAGACTGATCAGTAGTCCAGGTTTACTTATCAGAAAGGTTAGCAGTTAAGAAAATGCCTATTTAAACATAACCAATTACATTTAAATTATAAACAAACAGGGTATGCCAAAAATTATCTGTTGATTCTATGCCTTCTTGAAAAATTAGGGCCCACATTTGTTAAAGAAATTTATGTAACACTCAGTTCTTGCTTGGTACCATTGTTTCATCATTAATCTACAGTATATGTTGTTTGTACTCCATGTAAACAAACAAAAAAAATGAATCTGAAATCAAACTGGATTTACCTTACAAAACAAGGTCTTGCATGATTTTTTTTGGCATTGTAGATTGCATGCAAACTAATTATTGAATTTCTTTGCAGATATGAATCAATTTACAGATGAAGTCAGAATGTCATTTTTTCTCTAGTCAAAAAAAACAACAACATGAAAGGAGCAGGGGATTCTGATGAAATTTAAGATTTTTGCCATTAACTGTTGCATAACCAGAATGTAGAAAATTAAGTGTTTGACATACATTTTTTTGACAAAAATTTCTAGGGGAGGACACCCACTGCTCAGCCTCTGTGTCAGTGTCAACCGAAATGATGAAACAAAATGTGGGCCCTTGCAATGGCAAGAGGGTTAGGTTCATCAGGACCAAAACCTACACACCACAGAACAGTTTATTTTCATCTGCAGCAGGTCTCATCAACAGGACCATAGAAGCTACACCTCACATTAACATATTTATCTATTTAATCTGTTACATTAACACACACTTCCTGGGCTATCATTCATGTACCTTACATTCTTTGGAAAATGTTTTTGCACATTCTGCACAATAACTTCCACTTCTAAAAGCTGCATAGCTCTCTCATTTTTATTCAGATATATTGTACATAATTTATAGCATTTTTCAGATTTCTATCGTATTTTTTATCTCTTGATTTGATGCAATGCTTGCTTTTATTGTTGATTTCATTTGCTTTTAAATGTTTATGCTATGCATCAATACAATGCTCCAAAACAAGTTCCTTGTAGGCTTATAACCACATTCTTGCTCACATAACGAGTACAAAACTACATTTCCCAGAATGCCATTTGCTAATTTTGACGCAAATTTTCACATAAATACATCCTGCCAGAGTTCGACCGTTAGTGACGCCAAAGCCAGTACAGGAGGCGTGTGCTGCTGCTGCTCTGCGGGGTCGTTTCCCTATTAAAATACAACGAAATTCACGATAGCAAACTAACCGACGGCGGTTCAGAAACGATGGCTGAAGGCGACAACAAAAGCGCAAATATGCTTGTGAGTATTTTGTTTGCCAGTGGATTTAAAGGTATTCTGTCTGCTGTGGGCGTGTTTGTAACAGTAACGTTAGTTAGCATTAACTGCCAATCTTGTGGCGTTCACGCAATTTTTTTCCCCCTTTTTCTATAGATGTGTGCCATTATCGTAAACTTTGCCCCACCAAGCAGCAAGCAGCCTAACTAGCGAGTTAGCTTTGATGGCTTATCTATTTGTCAGAGTGTCGCCGCGGCTAACGTCAGCTAGCCGACCAGCTAGCCAGTTAGCTTGCTAATAGTTTAATACGCCTTACCCAGTTAGCTTCAGAATAGAGGTTTCCCTTTGTAACCGTGCTAGCGGGTGCTAACTAAAACTTTAAAGCCCGAAATTGAGTTATGACATTTCCACTCGACGTATCTTGAGAAATGTGTGGTAGCGCTGTTCATTTCCCCTTTTTGCAGCATCGAGGTATATACTGCACAGTCATATCAGTGGTAGGAAATGCAGTTATCATTGCCTTGCTTATCGCTTAAGGCACCCACAACCTCGACTTGGGGTTTAGTTAAGTTTATATTCGTACATTCAATATAATCTATAAATATTAACAACTACAATTGATTTATCCCCACACAGGTGTAAGTATAGCAAAGCTAAACTTTTGACAAGGTTGAGAATTAAGTTAAATAAAGATTTTAATTCAAGCTTTGAATTGCAGATATATTTGCCACAAGGTAAACGCATATTAACCTACATTTACAGTTTTTTAAAGGGATTTGGGGTTATTGCATTTGTGGAGTAAAATGGGCCTTTAAAGAGTGAATATTGGAGAGGTTTTACATTCAAGCTCAAGTAGCTTGATCCAGGAGAAACTACTTTTCATGAATTTCTGCAGATAACTTCTGTTCACTCCAAAGTTTGCACATATTTCTTGTTATCACGTTTCAAGATAAGACAAATTAGTTGTGGATGTTAGTTTTGTGATGTGAATATTTTTGTGTTGAGGCTCAGGAAACGGCTCAGCTGGAGGAGCAGCTGCAGGGCTGGGGTGAGGTGATCCTGGCCGGGGATCGTGTCCTGCGCTGGGAGAAGCCTTGGTTCCCAGGTGCCCTGATGGGCGCCACCACCGTGCTTTTCCTGTGAGTCCATTTCACTGTGAACTGCGTCACAGGGCCACACACAGCTGGGCACGTAGTTGGCATTGCACTCATTTCATTGCACTCAGCAGTGAGACATATCTGTAACCAGAGGTATCTACAATAACTTAGCTGCTCTGTTTCAGAATCTATTTCACAGGTGGATGAGTGTCCTGAAACCTGTGTTCAAAAGGTTATGCTAAGCTATCCCACATTTTTGAAAGACAAAGCCTGAAGAAGGAAATAATGTAGATTACACTGGATTGGACTGGTTAAATGAGCTGAAGTTGTAATGTTCTTTTGTTTGTCAGAGTAGTTTTTGAATAACATTGTAGATGAATAATCCAAACTAGAACACCAAGAGACTGTTTTCTGTTTGGCTACTGGGTGCGTTTTTTTTTTTGGCTAACACAGTGCACTGCATTCCTTTTTTTATGTTGCAAAATGCACACTCCCTCCCTCTCAATCTCTGCTTCCCAGTCAGTCTTTGTACATGGCCTTTTGCATTCTCTCTGCAGATTGGTTTTAACATTACGGCTACAGCATACATGTGCAAGAATTGCTGAATCACAACAAGCAGCTAGTTTGAAGCCATTTTAAGATGAGAAGAGAATGTTGGCAACAAACTTTATTACTGCATTAATGTTATCAAATGTATAAATTGTTGATCTAAGACTTAATATGTTCAGACAAAAGCTCTCGCCCATTTCTCTGGAACTTTAGTCTTAAATTTTGTCTGACAGGTGTGGCATATCAAGGTGATGATTAAACAGTATGATTGATGATAGCTGTAAAGGTGTGTCTTGGACTGGTGACAGTAAAAGACCACTGTAAAAAAAACTAAAAACAAAAGTTTATCATTTATATTTTTGTTCAGTGTCATTGCATTGAGAATAGATGGCATTAAACTGGTTCTTAACCATGCCTGACTACTTTGTCTTCCTCCTCCCTCAGGCTGATTTACTACCTGGACCCATCAGTGCTGACTGGGCTTTCCTGCGCTGTTATGCTGCTCTGCCTAGCAGACTACCTGGTGCCTACGCTCGCACCCAGGGTCTTTGGCTCCAATAAGTGGTAAGAGCACGACAAAAAAGTCACATTGGCAGGGGGAAACAATAAATTGGTTTTTACCTAGATTATAATTTCCTATATATTTATTTACAAGCTATCAAAACCGTATTTGGCATTCAAAGTCATTTTCCCTGTGTTTTATTCGAAGGCTTAGTGATAGTAGAGGCATTTTCTGTAATACACTGTATATCAACATAGACATCTACACCTGATTGGACAAATGTCGGTTTTTTAAATGAAAAATCACTTTTAATGCCTTTTTGGTGGATTTTTTTTCAGTGTCAATGTTTTGTTTTTCAATGCAAAAAAATAGTGTCACTGCTCTGGCTCCATAGAAACTAAGGGCTTTGTTAGCTGTCTTGTCAATAGCCATGGCACAAGACAATAGAAGGGGTTTTAATTTGGAACCAAATCATCAGTGGGAGATTTTCTATGTTCTTGGGCTGATCTGAGCCAAAGAACCATTCAGTATCACTTAGGAGGAAAAGGGGATTTGTCTCTTTGTGACAGACTTCCTTTTGCCTTACCTAAGAAGACAGTCAAAATGTTGCCACCTGAAACCTGTCCTATAGGGTGTCCAGCCATGTCAAGGAGCTTTGACATTACACTGTGGTTTCCGAACAGCCCCTTCACTGTGCTGTGCGTATTTCATGCTGAGAACTAGACACCCAAGACAGGATAGAGTAACAGCCTGCAGCTGGCAAAGGGTGTTGGACGTCTGTCCTCCACTAGACACTTTCAGCCTCTTAATATGTAACCCTGTATCAGCAGAGCATGACCTGGACCCTTATGCACTGCTGCACATTCCACAGGCAGACGCAGCAGACATGTCCAGTCATAGTAGTGAGAAAAATGGTTATGATTGGGGTTTTATTTGCTATGCTTTGAATTTGTTGGTCTCTGAGTAGGTTAAAAGTACTTGCCTGTTGTCAGTGTTAAGGTACGGTGGAAATTTACTTAGGGGATTGGTAGTACCAACTCACGTGCCAGTTTCTAAAAGGCAGCTTTATGTTTCTAGATATTGATCTGTCAAATCTGATCAAGATTGTTTTAGAACACGCTGTGTAGCTCAGGCTGCTGCTGAGCCTGCAGCTTTACAAGACAGCAGAGTCAGCCAGATAGGAGTGTGTCTGTGAGGGCCGCTTGAATCGAGCATTCGAATTCTGGTCACGGTCCACGTTTGGCTCCCTGACAACAAGGACGGAAATAGGGGGCGATGGCTAAGCAGAAAATGAAGGCCACTTTTCCCAGCTGCCCTCCTCTCCACCTCCAGTCAGGCCCTTCTGCTGTCCTTGCCAGGGTTGAATCTCTGCAGTGTTACAGCACTACAA